>NC_141040.1:16532500-16635000 GCF_052040795.2 Danio rerio
TGTTATCAAAGACTTATTATTTGGAAAGCATACATATTCTAAATGCCTTTGGCATAATTTAAATGAACCATTTTAATGTAGATAAAAAAAAAAAAACTATGCCCACTTACAGTTGAAGTCAGAATTATAAGCCCCCTGAATTATTAGCTGTTTTACAAACTGTGAAAATTTCCTTGCTCTGTTAAGCATCATTTGGGAGATTTAAAAAAGAAAAACATGTTCAAAGAGTGATAAATAATTCTGACTTCAATATATATATATATATATATATATATATATATATATATATATATATATATATATATATATATAATTTTGACTTTGCTTCTAAGACTTGCAAGTATATATATTGCATTTGCAATTTCAAAATGCAGTAATTACATTTCTTTTTATGTCATTTTTAAACTTTCCTTCATGAGTTTACATCTTGGAATTCTGAGAAAATAGTTTCATGCAATTCCTTTTTCCCCTGAAATATTTATGACTTATACCCTGTGGCTGTAACAGTCTTCCTCCAGAACTACCCTGAGTCTGTGTCAACGAGTTCACTCAAGAACGGTTTGAACCAGCTCTGTCAATTCCCAAATGAATCCTTCAGTCACTGAGAAGAACCAGATCACAAAAAAACGACTCGCTGACAAAACGGAATTCACTCACATGCCGAATATTTGTTTTCATTGCGCACAAGGACCTGGAATGCACATTGTTTTAGGTGGGACAGGAAGGTTGAGGGGTCCTAAAACACAACCCTTTCCTGGGATCCGTCCAGGGGTTATACGAGGACAAGGAACACACAGGCCTTTGCACAAACACCGTTCAGCAAAACTATATTAAGCACAGCACGATCCTCACATTGAGGTGTGTGGCATGCAAAACAGAACGCAGGCCAAGAAAAAGGGCAACTGGTCCACTGGTATAAGCACACAAAATCTCTCGCTCAGGCTTCTACAGCATGGCACTCACAGTGCCTCGAACTGCCTCTTCATCTTCCTCAGAGACCATCCCATCAGCATCCCACAGCATCACTGAGGCTTTTAGCAGGCCTCTGATTAAGCATTATAGTGGAAATTAATTCTGCCGGACTGAAGGGTGACATCATGGCACATGGGCATGCTGCCAACTGCTTACATCTGCAACAATCAGGTCAGCAGCCCACCCTCCACCACACTCTCAGACTTACATTTACCATATTAACAGCATCTAAGCTTCTTTGACAACCAGCAAAAGCAAAATCCTTTCCTTCACACTCCACTAATCACAGATGGTTGAAAAGAGTTTAGAGGGTTTAAATATGGATGGAGGGCATAGTGACAAAAATGCTATCAACATAAGTATACTAAACAATAAAATAAATACAATAAAGGGGTTAAAAACCCAAGCACAGTTTAAATAATGTAATATTAAAGCAGCACTCCACTTTTTTTTTGGAAAATGCTTAATTTACAAGCCCCCTACAGGTAAACAGTTGCGTTTTGCCGTTTCTAAATTTATTCAGCCGAACTCCTGGTCTGGGGGAGCACTTTTAGCTTAGCTCAGCATAAATCATTGAATTAGATTAGACCATTAGCATCTCGCTCAAAAATGACCAAAGAGTTGAAATAATTTTTCTACTTATAACACTATGAATGACTCTTTCTGCACCTTCAATTAATCAATCAATCAATCAATCAATCAATCAATCAATCAATCAATCAGTCAATCAATCCAAAAGTTTAATTTAGTTTAAAATTTATTGTTCATTCTGCTTGGCACAGAAAGAACAATTGTCTTTAACACCGGATTTAAGACAACTGCAAACATGCAACAATCACAAAATAGCAACACACATCAAGACAATATAAGTAAAACAATTTAAAAACATATTACTGCATCTCATTCTTGAAAGCCACCCTATTCACTTTAAATTGTGATCCAATTTAAGACTAGCAATTTCGGAATTCTAAACCTGCGTCCTGATGGTAACACTTCAAAAGCTGACTAAAGGAGATGTGTATTTTCCTTAAACATCGCAATTGCTGTTTATTCCATAAAGCAGTCAAACAGAATCTGTTGTTTGTTAATAGTTATCTTATTTGCCTACTAGATAATTTGCAGTTATTTCTTCTTCTGTATAAATGTTACCAAACCATGAAACAATATGTGGGAACATATAGATATCTCTATATAACTATATGCCATGTTTAAAGTCTGTGTACTAACAATAAAGCTCCTCAACTTGTGGAGGAGACTGAGGCGCTGTCTTGCCTTCTTATAAACAGCCTTTGCATTACTGTCAAAACTCTGTTTATCAATAATTGTTCCTAAACACTTAAAATTTGAGAGCTGCTCTACTATTGTTGCATTTATTGTTCCATTTATTTCTATGGTTGCAAACTGTTCTGTTGCAAACTGGCTCTTCGTTTTTCCAGTATTAAGATGTAATGCTCTTTTGCCAAACCCATCTGTGATACTAATAATATATTTAAAAATATTTATTTCTTCCTGACAGGAAACCAATGCTTGATCATCTGTGGATATTATAAAAGCGAGGTTATCATCATTATTGCTCTGTGGTTCATTAATATACATATAGAAAATAAAATAGGGGATAATACCAAAGCAATCTCACGGCAATTCGTAACTTTTTGATTTAGTGGCTAATTCATATGAATTTGTACGTTCTAATTCGTACAATTTAGTATGATTTGCTCATCACCCAATGACGGTTGGGGTCAGGGGTGGAGTTTGGTGCCACGCCTTCTTTTTAATATCCTACATTTTCATATGACTGAACTCAATTTGTACGAATTAGCCACTAAACTGGCAAAACGTAAAATACTTACGTTTCCTCAAGAGAAGAGGCTGGATAATACAAATCTCTGAGGTATGCCTATATTTAAAACAGAGAAGTCGGACATAGCATGATTAACACAGACACATTGTGGCTGTTTTTTTTTTTTATTCTTTGATCCATAAAATTAACCAGCTGCTTACTCCTAAATTATGAAGAAGTTCTAAAAGAAGGTTATGTTGAACAGTATTAAAAGCAGCTGAGAAATCCATAAAGAGTATTCTAACATACATATTTGGCCTATCTAGATGATGTTGAACTTTGTTCGAAAGAGTAAGAGAGGCATCCACAGTGCTTCGAGGCAGCTGAGAAATCCATAACGAGTAATCTAACATACATATTTGGCCTATCTAGATGATGTTGAACTTTATTCAAGAGAGTAAGAGAGCCATCCACAGTGTTTCGGTTAACCCTAAAGGCAGGATATAACTGCAGGGATCCATCCTTACACACTATATTTTCCATACAATTACAGAGCAGACGTTAGTGTGATTGGACAAAAATTACCTAACAATTTAAAGGTATTATAGGTACTAGAATAACTTTTGATTTTTTTCTAGGTTAATGGTACAAAACTATTGTCTAGATATATTTTAAAAAGATTTGAATGTAATGTTTCACCATTCCCCACAAAATACAGTTTCATTAATATACATATTTCAATAACTGAAAGCATAATTTTACTATTATTTTAAAAGACAATGTGAGAAAAGTGAGTGAAGTAATGATGTTGAAAAATCAGCCTTACATCACAGTTGGTTATTATATTATATTGTATATTAAAATTTTATAAGTATAAAAATATGTCTATCGTTCTGAGAATTAAGAGGTTTCTTTTAAAGCATTAATAAATCAAACTTTCAAAAAATAATAATAAAATTCAATCTTTAGAACATTAGCCAATCTTATTTAATATGTCATTATTTAACAGAAGTAAGCTAACTTATATTTGTCAAACAAAAAGAGTGATGTAAAAATCCCCTAATTTTCCAAAGCCCTGCACCGAACTTTGAAGAATCTAAACAAAGGGCCCACTGCGGTCTGAGAGTAACCTGACCGCTGCTTGACCAAAGCCCTGAGCATCTGATCAATGAGTGCTCATAAATCTGACTCATATAATGATTTAATCTGCTGCGTATGCCTCTCTTCAGGCCCTCACCCCTGACCTTTCCCTCTGGCCATCTTGAGAGGATAATTTCTCACAGCGTAAGAAGGAAATGCTTTGATGTGTCCTCTCGGACTCTAGTTGTAAACAATTTTGTATTTACATCTACATTAATCCATTTAACAGACAGTGTGACTTACAAATAGAAGCACTTCAGATCGTATGATTAAAAGGGTTTGAGAATGAAATGTACAGCTTAGCTCTGCTTCAAAACCCGCCTGACCAGGTGACGTTTTTAGTCAACACTTCTCAACATAAAGACTGTCTCAAGTGAACTGTTGGAAGCTCAGGTTCAAAAAATTATTTGAAAGTTCTATGAAATTGGGTTTAATGCATCTTGAGATGCTTTCATGTGGACACGCGCTTGTGTGATTGACCCCGAAATGGATACAAACCTTTATTTTGTAAGATGATGACAGAGAGACAGCTTGTGCTGTTTGATAACTTGAAACATGTTAAAATATATCTTTAATGACCGTTTATTTTGTCCTGCAAAAAAAAAAAGAAAAAAATTGAAAATAAACTGGTTTGCTGGTTGTTAGCCTAGCAACATGCTAACATCACTGTTCATAGGAAGATTATTTTATAGCCTGCTAAAAACATTATAAACCTTTTCAAAAAGTGTATGTTTGTACCTAAAACATCCATATTGCTACCTTAAAGGTAGATATTAGTAAAGTTTACTTAGGGTTTCACAGCTTCTCATTAAAGGTGTTTAGCAATTTGAACAACTTTTTTCACGGGTGGCTAAATTGCTCGAGAGAAATGCTCAAATGGAGTGAATAATTAATTTTAAGATATTTGTGTATGGTCAAACTTTACTGTGAATATTCATATCTAGCAGCACGGCAGCTCACTGTTCCTTCACACCAAGAAGGTCGCTAGTTCGAATCCCGACTAGGCCAGTTAGCATTTCTGTGTGGAGTTCGCATGCTCTCCCCATGTTCTGGGTGCTCTTGTTTCCCCCACATTCCAAAGACATGCACTAAAAGGGAATTGAATAAACTAAATTGGCCGTAGTGTATAAATAAGTGTCTAAATGAAAGTGTATGGGTGTTTTCCAGTACAGGGTTGGTGGTGTATTCCTTTGTGGCGACCTCGGAAATAGACACTAAGCCGACTGCATTAAAGACAATATGAATTTCAAATATAATATTTCCATTTTCACTGGTCTTTAGTGGGTCGCTGGAAGACCAGCTACAGCAGCAAACCATGTAAGGCCTATTTAACTATTTTTCTTGTGCATTTAATTTTTTTCCCACCAGTTTTATCACACAACTTGTCATAAGTACCTTCTTAGCAAATCAGTCACTTTCCTATCTCCTATCCATTTTTACCAAAGAATCAAAGAGGCCAGGCCAGCTACTGTAACTAGACTTGCTGCATTCAGAGTACGCTTTCATAAATAGCACTCCTGGTTTCAGGACCACCTTACACTCTCCCTGACCCTCAGTTTGTGTCTCCTCGTCTGTCGTTGACCTCTGACCCCCCTCAGCCACAGCTGAACTCACAGTGATTTGCAGCATGAGCCAGGTCACAGTAATGGAGTGATGGTTTGAAGCATGGTGAAAGCTGTATTGTCTGTGAGAGGAAGGATGGCATTAGAGATGGTGTGATCTGGAAAGAGTGGGAGACAACATGGCACATAATTGGTCCAAAGAATGTGCTCCACTGGCTCATGTCCAGGAACATTCCAACCAGGGAACGTCCGTGGGGAGGCTTCCTTTTAGAGCCAATGTGAAACACTAGCTTTTAAAAAGAGGAATAAAGCTGGATTACCAAAGTAATGTCAAAGCAACCTCTGGCTTAAAAGCACCAGCATACGGCGTCTGTTAGAGAGGTGTTGGTGACTTTGTGAAGTCTGTAGACGAAGAGTGCCAGCGTGGGAGAAACACACACTGAATTACTTTATAGACTCTTGGGAAGATGTTCAACATCTTAACAGCATTTTTACACAGGCCTCTGTTTTTCTGTCATGGAAATCAGATGTTTGGCTTCTGGGAAGCAGTGCCGGCCAGCAGCGCTAGCTTAAGTACATTTCTCAGTAGCGTGTCGATAGTGACACTACTTTTCAAATAAAATAGCTTTTCAGTAGTGAAGCTATTATTTTAAGCAAATAGCGCAGTTGTAAACACACAAACTACATTTACCGATTGCAGATCAAAAAATGACGGCACCGACGGAGCTGTGAGGCCAGTGTCTAGCCGATGAAAGTAGATCCATATGGTGGTCAACAACAACTTTGTGGTGCATTACTGTCACTTCTCCATCTGGGGTGCATTTCTGAAAACCATCGTTAGCCAACTAAGGTCACAAGTTTTGTCGTTACAAACATAGTTTGTTGATTTGGCTTTTTTTAAATAAATACAGTATCTTAGCCACGGCCAATTTCTAAGATTTACGTAATATGACAATTTAACAGAAAATAAAAATAGGAAGTGCTTTTACAGATTTCAATTAAAGATTAGAAGGGCAAACAATATTTATTTTATTAATGACATGCACAGATAAATTATTCACCTCAAAACTGCCAATGTGAGCTAACAAAATCATATGGTTAGTTTTGATTACTTGGGGACTTTAAATTTAACTGGCATGCCTCGTATGTGTTGTTTGTGTATGGCTTTGTGTTGAGTTCACTCGCTTCTGTTTTTGTATTATGATTTGTTCCTTACTGTCTCTGAACTTATCCAAATATCTGTATTCTCAATATGGTTTCAAAGTTTATAATTTCCTTTTTGGGGAAAAGGGAAAAGGTTAAAAGGTTTAGCGACATACATTTTGTCATAGTTATACAAGTGTTCAGAAACATTAGGTTGGTGGGCGAGCGCCGATTTTTGTATTTTTGTTTATTATTTCAGAGAGTGTATTTACTAGTTTCAAATACGCTAAAGATTTCAGTTTCTTTTTCACATTTTTTATTTTCTTTAGTACGTTTGGAGGGGATCTAGTGTTGTAGTTTGTGTGGATGTTAGTTTTGTTTAGTTCTTTGCTTTGGCACCACTTGTTGGCATTTCCTCATAGAGTAATACACAAATTAAATTAAGTTTGTTTGTCCTTGTTTATTTCCATTCATTTTCTTCAGTCATAATAACATTTTCTAAATGTAACACTTTGTTTTGATGGTCCATTTAAGTATTAGGAGATTGTCTGCTTATTATCTGCTGATACTGCTCCTTCAACAGACATTTAACTGACTATAAGAAACTTTGCAAGTACATTTCAACTTACACTAACCCTAACCCCAACCCAAACCACAACCTAACAGTCTACTTATAATCTAATGAGAATTAATTACAATGTAAATTCAACAAACAAACCATCAAAATAAAGTGTGACCGTTACATTTTCTCTCCTTAGACACCTTCATAAATTGTTAGTGGTTTAATCGAATTCACACCTTTAGATGGAAACATAGCTAATAATGGTCATTAATTTCTGCACATTCATACTGGACTGAACGGAACTCTTTCTGAACTATTTAAAACTACACCGGCATCCTTCTGCTAAATGCTTGATTTGCTGAATATGTTCCGCAACATTTAATTTTCTTGTATGACTTTTATTAATTTCCTGTTCATCTATGTAAAACGGCGTTGACATAATCTACATTGTATTAAGTGCTTTAAAAAAATAAAGATGACCTGACTTGTTGTTGGTAAGTAGTTTTGCTGAGATCTACCGGGGAGGTCAGCTTAGGTTGTGTCATGATTTCACATATAACATAAAACCATTCAGAAACTTGCCAGTATATTGTTACTCATTTCAAATATGACGAGGTTTGCTAAAACCATAATTTATTTATAAAGGTTATTGTGGTATAGTAACAAAAATTCACGCATTTTTCACTACTTGACTTCACAAAACATGTCGTTTAACTCTAAGCATGTGGGAACTTTTATTTTGTACTCCTCACACAATGACTTACACAGGAGTCTTTTTCTGTCATTTGGGAGCTTAGCAGCTTAGAGAAATAACTTTAATAGTGAACAAAGAGCCATAGCATTCTTAAATATATGTATTGTTACAAGGAAGAGACTATTTATGAAGAGTTCAGATGCAAAAACCTCCAAGTGTTATCTGAATTTTTTTTTCTCTGGCTTCTGTCTTCGATCAATAATTTTACTTTTATGGCAAAGAATAGGTTATTTTCATCGCTTTTACCATGAAATAACTGCATATGAACATAAGAGGCTGAAAAAAAATACTCATTGTAGAAAAAAATTCCAGATGGCACCTCCGTTTATGTTTCCCCCCAATTTCTGTTCAACTTAGAGAAGGCTTTTTCAATCCATTTCTAAACATAACAGTTTTAATAACTTATTTCTAATAACTGATTTATTTAATTTTTTGCCATGATGAGAGTAAATAATATTTTACTAGATATTTTTAAAGACACTTAAAGTGACATTTGAAGGCTTAACTAGGTTAATTAGGTTAACTAGACAGGTTAGGGTAATTAGGCAAATTATTCAAGCCATATATCTATTGTACTGTAGACTATCGAAAAAATATAGCTTAAAGGGACTAATAATTTTGACCTTTAAATGGCTTTTAAAAAATTAAAAAATGTTTTTATTCTAGCTGAAATAAAACAAATTAGACTTTCTCCAGAAGAAAAAATATTATCAGACATAATGTGAACATTTTTTTGCTCTGTTAAACATCATTTGGGATAATTTAAAAAAAAAAATAAATAAATTCAAAGGGGGGCTAATAGTTCTGACTTTAAATGTATATAAACTAATAAACTAATACATAATGAAAAGGTTTAGATGTTTTTGAGTAAGCTAACCTTAATTCCAAATAGTTTTTTATTTAATCAAATTCATTCATATTAATTGTATTTATTTATCGCAATGACCTCTAATTCTGACCTGACTCTAAACCTTTTATTGTAAGTAAAACAAATAAATGAATACCTTCATTTGTCTTTGTCACAGAGGTGATAGTCACTGCAGGGTGTTAACCACTGCCAGAAATAGATTGTCGAAACATCTTTTCACACGGGTAAGACAAACTGGAAGAGTATCAGACAACAGAGGAGCGAGAGGTCGTTGCTCTGACAATACACAACAGAGCAGACATAACAAAACGACACGTTTATTTTTCTCTCGGATGGCCTGTCTGTTGTTTCTGACCTGCAGACTGTGCCTCAGCTCCCGGCTGGAGGAAGGATTCGCCACGGAAGCAAGGAAGATGTAGAGAGAGGAGGAAAAACAGAAGGATCTACAAATCAGACGCTCTTTAAAAAAAGGTTATTTGTTGAAGAATAATAAATTAAGAAACTTTGAAATTCATGCCATCCACAAAAGACATTTATAATCCTTTAATAGATTAAATGTTCTTCAAACAAAGAACTAAATGTTTGTTTAAGAATGGTTGTTCTTAGAACCGTAGTGTTTCTCCAAAGGATCTCCTGGCCCAGTTTAGTACAAAAATAATCTGTTTGTTTGTTGAGTTCATGTTTAAATATAATCTGGGGTCGCCACAGCAGAATGAACTGCCAAATTATTCAGCACATGTTTTGTGTCACACACAGACACACACACACACACTATGGACAATTTTAGCTTACCCAATTAACCTGAACGTCTTTGGACTTGTGGGGAAAATCAGAGCACCAGGAGGAAACAAACACTGGGAGAACATGCAAACTCCACACAGAAATGCCAACTGACCCAGCCGAGGCTCAAACCAGCAACCTTCTTGCTGTGAGGCGACACATAAAATCAAATTTTACATTAAATCTAAGAGGTCTTTGACAATACATAGAAAGCAAGGGTCCTGAGACTTTCAAAGTCCAGTGCACAGTAGAAAAAAGTAATTCATTAAGAGATTTATGTGTAAATACATGATTACTGAATTATAATTTCTGGATGAACGATACCTTTATCTAATGTTACAATAGTTAACGTATAGATATTCTTGGAAATATTTGGCCAGGGCTACACTTTTGAAAACCAAGAAATACACTATGCACCCTGGACAACGTTTTTATTTTTACAAATCTACTACAGGCCACTTTGTACAGTTTTGACAATCTCAAATACCTTACTAGTGGCACATTTTCTCATAATGACCATTTCTCGTAAATCCACGAGAGGTTACTGTGTACCATTCTTCCAATCTCATTGCCCTTGTGTTCATAAGAGAGGTCGATCGGCTTGTTGCCGTGCATAATATATTGACTGACCCACACAATCCCTTCCCGAAACCCCTAAAGTATTTTCAAAAACAAACTAGAAGAGAAAAAGCTACTGTGTTTGTGTGGCAACACACTGCTCTTTATTTTGGATTTCGTTTTCTGGAACGTTCTTTGCTCTACCTCTCAAGTCAGCCAACGTTCACTGTACTGCCCCATAAAGTTCATATGGAGGTAAGCTGTGAGATGTACCCCCTGGATAATTATTTTTTTGACACAAAATGCAGCCATTATGAAGCCTAAGCACATAATTCTTGGTTCTCAGAAATGTGTCCCTGGGCACATTTTCCATGTGTTGATAGATATGCTGCTTTGATAGATAGTCAGTTGATAATAATATTGGTTTCCAATTGCTTTTATCCAATTATACAGTATTATCATGATATTGACCTAATCTGCAAAAAAGAATATTTTAATAACCAAATAAATATGTAATTTACCCACTTGGATGATGCAATGGCAGCCACAGGACAATGGGTTCAGTGCGCTCACCACACACCTGTTATAAGTGGAGTGGAGAGACAGTGATTGGGCCAATTTGGTGGATGGGGATGATTGGGAGGCCATGATGAGTATTTAACTTCAAGTTCATTTATTTATAAAGCATATTTAAAAGCTGTCACAAGACTGACCATAGTGCTTTACATAAGACAAGGTAAAATATACATAAAAACACAGAAATAAGGCAAGAGAATCATCTGTAAAAATTAAAAAAATTAGCGGCAAAACGAACTATTAAAATAATCTTATAAAGCCAAGCTAAAAAGGTACGTTTTAAAAACTGATTTAAAAATGGATAATGATGGAGCCATTCTAATCTCAGGGTTCTAGGTGTTCCACAACCGAGGACCTGCCACAGAGAAAGCTCTGTCCTCTCTACGTTTCAGCCTAGACGGTGGAACTGAAAAAAAGATTCTGCTCACTTGACCTAAAAGATCTCACAGGAGTGTAAAGATGAAGCAGCTCTGAGAGATAGGATGGAGCTAGATTATGGAGGGATTTAAAAACCAGTAAAAGCACTTTAAAATCAACTCTGAATTGCACAGGCAGCCAATGAAGGTAATGTGTGAAGGGGTAATGTGGTCATATTTTTTGCTATTACAAACAAATCTAGCACCAGCATTTTGGACCAGCTGAAGGCGAGAAACCTGGGATTTTGACATGCCACAGTAAAGTGCATTGCAGTAGTCTAATTGTGATGTTATGAATGCGTGGACAGCCATCTCTAGAGTGGTGGGATTTAAAAAGTGTTAAACTTAAGACCGCGAACGTTGATAAAAACTGAAGCCAATGACCAAACTGATCTGTTTGGCATGTTTCAATGACTCATCAAAGATGACACCCAGATTGCGGACACGAGGCGATCTAAAGGCAGATAAGCAGCCCAAATCTAGGCAAGAGGCCTGAACGTTATCAGTAGGGCTGAAGACAATCACCTCTGTTTTATCCTCATTTGATGATAAAAAAAATTGTGGGACAAACAGGTTTTGATCATATCTAAGCACCTTAGTAAGGTACTATGTGTGAGAGGGTAATTTCTCTTAATAGGTAAGTAAATCTGGGTGCCATCAGCATAAAAATAGAAAGAGATCCCATGACTTTTTAAAATGGCCACTAGCTGAAGCATATACAGTATAATAAAAAAGTGAGGGAGCTAAGACTGAGCCTTGAAGGAGGCCACAAGTGAGATCAGCAAATGAGGATGAGAAGTTACCAGGACCAGGTCACCAGGCTTGCAGCCCTACGCTTTACGAGAAGTGCCATGGGATTTTTAATGACCACAGAGTCTAGGTCCAAATATAAAAGATAACACCCACTGACAGTAGCATCCCCTTCACTATACTGGGGCATTAGGATCACAGGTTAAGCGCCCCCTGCTGACCTCACTAACGCCACTTCCAACAGCAACCTAGTGTTCCCATGTGGTCTCCCATCCAGGCTCAGCTCTGCTTAGCTTCAGTGAGTAACTGGTCTTGGCTGCGGGATGATATGGCTGTGGATCATTGTATATACATGTGTGGAGTCAATACAATTTAAAAAAAGATGATTAATTGCAATAGGTAACACTTCACAACAAATTAAAGTCTCACTAGTAAAAATTATTTAATGCATTAAAAAGAATAATGACCATAGCTTTAGAAATAGCCATGCTGTTGTTATATGTTAAAGTTAATAGAAAATACAGCTGATTTGTTTAGGTAAAAACTCTTATAGAGCTTTATAGAGCGATAACATCTTTTGATTTTAATGTGTATTAGCGTTAAGCCGTTAATTAAGAAATTAATCAAATTAATAAATTCTTAAATAGTTCACTGTAAAAAACAAAAAAAATCTGGGTTCCACACAATCAATTTGTGTTGGGACTACATAAAGGAATTAAGTAAACCTATTTGTTTTTACAAAATAAAACGGATCGAACAAAACAATTAAAACATCCTCTCAAAAAATCAAGTGTTGTTTTCTCTCATTTTATAAATGCAGTTTGAACAAACTCAAAAAACTATGTTTGCTGAGTTGTTATTATATTGATTTTAGTTAAAAATAACTGATATTGACAAATTTAACCTTACTGTTTATAAATAGTCACAGAATTTCCAATGTAGTATCCGAGATTATCATATTAAAATGGTAATGTTTGAAAACAAATTACCTATTAAGGTTTTAAGCATTTGGTGCTGTGATGAACAACCACTAAAATACTGATTTGATTGTCTGATTATTCAAAAAAGTTTAAAACATAAATTATTATGCTTTTTTTTTTTTGGTGTGCCCATTATATCAATATTTTTTATGTTAATTATCATAATATATTGAATTATTGAATATCGGTATATGTCTATAGTTGGTCCATTGGTTTGCAGGCCAACAAATATTAACCTCTGCATTATGACTATAACTATACGAAGGCACAACGTTTATTACCACATTCCGCAATCAGTGGACGCTTTCAACTTCACCAACCTTTGAGTTTTCCTTTTAACCTGACCTCGCTGTTTTCCCCGAGGGGGCTTTTCTTCCAGGATCAGAAGGGTAATGGTACCTTACTAGATTCCATACCACACACACAGATCCTCCAAGGGTCTGTGCTTTAAGGGAGAGCCAGATTCAGCTGTCCAAAGATGATGGACTGAAATGCACATATGTAGCCTTTGACCTCTGACCTTCACGTGGGTGAGAAGGGGCTTCTAAGTTTGTGTGTTTAAAAGGTGCACACCCATCTCGCACATTTGTCTTAGTGCGAAGTTTCCACATACTTTTTTCCATCCAACCTTCAAACCCCGGGAGAAAAGGGGTAAAATGTGTGTTTGTAATGTGATCTCGCTCGTGACCTGAAACAGCGGTTCAAAAGCCTGCGTCTGGATATTGTTCTGTGATAATCCACAATAACAGTCTGTCAGTTATCAGACCTTCTCAAGCCGAATTCATTAGCAGCTCTTGCAAAGGCACTGGTACTGTGACTTATGATTTATGCATTCGCTAAAAGCACTAACCCTTAAGTTATAAAGATAGTATGGAATATGTCTAGTACCACTTGTATTTCAGAAATTATAACTGTGTAGCTTTTTATTCCAACCAACTGGAAACTTTGCCAATTTTCAAACAAATATGTCAGTAGTGTGTTTAAGTAAATATTGTGCAACCCTACTTCATATTACTCCATGCACCCAGATCTAACTGTTTATTTGTTGGCAGTGTCATTTTACTGTACATCTTTAAAACTATACCTGATATACAGAGTTATATCGTGTGCACACAGGCATATAGGTTATACTTAATCAGCAACTACGTATTGCAGATGATTGGTTACTGTCGCCTTATTGCAGCCAATGAGCTTACTTCTCAGCATCTTAAATGTCTCAGTGTTGGTTAACACTATGAATATGCATTGTTTTCCAAGACTCTTCTCCACCCCATCCCCACCTGTGTTTAGATCTGCTACAGGGGTTACATATATATTTGCAGCAGCAGTGTTATATTCTGAGACTGAACAAATCTGTGAATATACAGGCAGTTGCATGTCTTGGTATTTGCTCTGCCATAACAATCAACAATTTTGGGTTTCTATTCATTGCAAGCTATGATGACTTTCACCTTGATATTTTAGCGCAAATATATACCTGACCGGTGAGTCGTCTGGCAAAAAAGTGCACTTCTGAATCAAATAAGCAGGATGCCTGACTTTAACTGCAGTTCGGCAGGTTCACTTTAACTCATAAACATTTCAATCATGCCGCTAGGGCAAACTGGGGTTTTAAACACAAATAAGGAGTAAGGACTGGTGAGAGTGTTATGGAATTTAATAATGCACGTCAAATGGAAAGAAAAAAAACTTTTGCATTTTGTGTTTGTGCATGTGTGTGCGGTCCTTTACTGACAGCCTCGTGTGTGGATCTTGTCGGAAAATATGGCAAAAGTCCTACATGACGATAATAGTTTGATTGCGTTGTTTACTTTAGTAATGCCACTAGTATATGTATATTCCACATGTCTTAATTCCATTTCTGCTTAGTTTAGTTATGATTTTAGTCGGATTAAGGAAATCAAAAATTGCTGTTTCAAGGTTATGGAGGCCTACAGTTCAAAATTCATGTTTAACTGAATAAACGGTTTAATAAACACAATTACATCTTATTGAACATTATTTATTTTCATCACCAATTATCATATTAGAACAGTTTCTTAAACAGTTTGTGATGCATTTTGTATTTTTAAGTCATTATTTGGGTAGCACACATATTTTGAATGCCTTCGATAGAATTCATGTGAGACATCATTGTAGATTAATGTAGATTCATTCCAAGATTACAGTAAAATTAATATAGATTAAAAAAATTAATCTATGCCCACCTACCATATTTATATTACACTTCAATTTTCACTACCCGGAGAATCTGACATCATATACCTCACTCAGAACATGCATTAGGGCATCAATTACCATCATAAAGATTGCCAAAAAACTTGTCAATGGTAGGGAAGCGTTTTCTTTCTTTAACTGCAGGAAAAGAGTTTAATGAAAACATTTATCGATTTTTTTAAAACACCATAAACCCGCCTTACATGTAAGTTACAAATAATGTCCTTCCATTCGGTAATGTTCAGCGTCATCCTTGAATCAATCTCTATTATTGTAAGCTGCTTGCTTTTCTGTCTGTTCCATTGCTCCCTTTGTTAGATGTTTGCTCCAACTGTCTTTTGCAGTCTGATGCGACCATGGAATCGCGAAAAACTAGGGGGCCTAATCATTAACTTGTTTTCACTTTATTGTGAAACAAATCTTTTCAAAGTTTGCAAAAAAAAAAAAAAAAAAAAAAGATGCAGTTAGAGTGGCTGACTGTAGTATTGGTAACCTAGCAATCAACAGTAAACAAAGCATATTGGAGACAGCTGGTCACATGGGTGTGATGTAAAGTACATCAGAGTTTATTTGGCAAATACATTTCCATCTCCATCATTCACATCAATACTTTTAGCATAAATCCAAAACCAATATTTTTTGCAAAATAATTATTATTTTTTTTTAATCTGTCAGTAGTCATTTATTTCTTAAGCGATACTTAGTTGAAAATATGCATTACACAAGGTGATGGAACCCCAGACAATGTACAGAAATGCATTATCTGAAGCCCAATTTCCACCACATGGCTGTTTTCAACATATGTGGGACTCAATAGGTTCAGGCAGTTAATCAGAGAGTCCTGGGGCACAGATAGTTAACTAAAAAGCTCCCCAGCCCCAGGAGGAAATGCTCAGGTTAGACTGACCTCGCTGAGAAAAAGTGATTTACAAATGACAACACACGCACACACAAAAATCACATCTTGAGTTAGCGCATGGTACGACTGTACTAATCTTCCCTGATGTCTGCTGTAACAGTGTTCATGCTGTTTAATCTGTGTTTAGGCCAGCGCTTTGGTCCATTTTAGACAGAAGCCGAATCCAATGTAAAGCAGCGGTAAGTCAAGTAAAATACATCTAATTCACTCTCTTCTCACACAGAGTTAATGTGCCGTTTCGACAGTGTGCTCCTTCAGCCCAGTCTGAGCTTAAACCCATGTATTCATATAACTGCGTGTGAGATCAGTTTGATGTATTGCTTACAGAAATTGCTGTGAGTCACTTCTCTGAAAGGTGAGCTGAAAACACTGAGGTTATGTAATAAAACCATACACTTTTCCACCTTGTATTTTAATGTGTTACCGCACTGTTTGTTACTAACAAGTGCCATTTTATAAGGCTTTTTATTTGTCATATGTCTTAACTTTTCTTACTGTTTGCACACACTCGAGTGATTATATGCATTTATGCATTTTTTCTTCTGTTGAATACAAAATAAGAGGTGTACTTTATTTGTACACCTTACTAGTACCAGGTTGGACACCCTTTTGCCTTCAAAACTGCCTTAATCCTTCGTGGGAAAGGTTCAACAAGGTACTGGAAATATCCCTCAAAGATGTTGGTCTATATTGACAGGATGGCATCACTAAGTTGCTGCAGATTTGTCAGGTAC
Organism: Danio rerio; assembly: GCF_052040795.2. Lineage (NCBI taxonomy): Eukaryota > Metazoa > Chordata > Actinopteri > Cypriniformes > Danionidae > Danio > Danio rerio. Next base: position 16,549,212 of record NC_141040.1, read on the forward strand.
ACATCAATGATGTTGAGAGTAGCCATCAGAAGATGGGTACACTGTGGTCATAAACGGATGGACATGGTCAGAAACAATACTCAGGTAGGTAACATAATGATCAGTTGGTACTAATGGGCCTAAAGTGTGCCAAGAAAATAACACCCCAATCCATTACACCATCACCACCAGCCTGAACCATTGATACAAGGCAGGATGCATCCATGCTTTCATGTTGTTGATTCCAAATTCTGACCCTACCATCTGAATGTCGCAGCAGAAATTGAGACTCAACAGACCAAGCAACGTTTTTCCAATCTTCTATTGTCCAATTTTGGTGAGCCTGTGCCAATTGTAGCCCGTGTTTCCTGTTCTTAGCTGACGGGAGTGACACCCGGTGTGGTCTTCATCTGCTGTAGCCCATCCGCCTCAAGGTTAGACATGCTGTGCATTCAGAGATGCTCTTCTGCAGACCTCGGTTGTAACGAGTGGTCATTCTCCTCTGACCTCAGATATTTCCTCTGATATTTTCTCTTTTTCGGACCATTCTCTGTAAACACTAGAGATGGTTGTGTGTGAAAAACCCAGTAGATCAGCAGCTGAAATAAAACTGAAATGCTCAGACCAGCTCGTCTGGCAGCAACAACCATTCCACATTCAAAGTCACTTAAATCACCTTACATTTTAACTAGGGTTGGGTATCGTTTGGGGTTATTTCGAAACCGTTGCTAAATTGATACTTTTAAAATGGTACCAGTGCCAAAACAGTGCCTAAACCAATTTTTAGCCAAAAAATTATTTGACAAATAAATAATTAAATAAATAAATCATTATAGTTGAACAATATATATATATATATATATATATATATATATATATATATATATATATATATATATATATATATATATATATATATATATATGAATTCATATTTTATATATTTGAATTGATTTAAAATATTTTTTTATGATTTGTTTGTTAACATTAATGGAAGATTTGCATTATGATATTAACATTATATTAGCTCATTGTCATCAAAATCAGGGAACACCATTTTTCTGGGTTTGGAGCTTGTGACTACTTTTACATGGGCATCAGTGATCTAATAGTTTGCCTTAATCTGAATAAGACAAAAAAAAAATTATTTAGGTGTTTACACGAGTTGCTTTTTAAACGTTACATTCATGATTCCCAGTTAAATTTTTTAGCACATAGATCCATTAAAATCATTGCCTCACCAGCCTATAAATGTTTCCTCCGCAGTTTGTGTCTGTGGTCCTTTAAGATAATCAAAAATCATTGTTTACGTGATAGACTCTTGATCAGAGTTAAGTCCTAATCATATTAAAATCAGAAAATTGTTGTCCATGTAAACATACTCACTAAAAGTATCAGATGATGTCACAAGCTGTCAAAGACAGTCCATTTCTCACCTTTAAGTTGATTCCATGAGCCCTTAAATTTCATGAGTTTGACATGTTTCATCCCTTACACATAACTTTTGTAAAGCATCTGCTGCATGTTGGTGTGTCAGAATCCTTGCTTGTAAAATATAGCCATACTTTAAAATGCTTAGTTTAAGCCAATTAGATGAATGCGATCATGCGCGTTGATGAAGAGAGTCGCTCACCGCATGCACTGTACTGTACGCTTTGCCTTCTATAAGCAACAAGAACAAACGCCTGACAAACGTCACATAGTGTGAAACAACGCGTTTATGTGTGCCTTTGATGCACCCCTTGATGCTTCTTAAGGGTGTCACCCTCAGAGCCGCAACATGGCGTGCACATGACAGTTGAAAGTATCACATACCAGACATGCACATTTGCATGTTATTTAAAATGAAATTATTCAGATGGCGCTCTGTGGCATGGCAGAAATATGAACAGTGTCCTGAGTTGTTGCTGGGCAACGCGGACAGCCGCCGACTTGCAACGCCGGAGTGTACCCTGATAGAAACCTATGTTTAGAATTCTAGGTGACTCAGTGGCGCAGTAAATAGTGCTGTTGCCTCACAGCGAGAAGGTGGCTGGGTCGCAGGTTCAAGCCTTGGCTGGCTCAGTTGACGTTTCTGTGTGGAGTTTGCATGTTCTCCCTGTGTTCGCGTGGGTTTCCTCCGGGTGCTCCTGTTTCCCCCACAGTTCAAAGACATGCAGTACAGGTGAATTGGGTAGACTAAATTGTCCGTAGTGTATAAGTGTGTGTGTGTGTGTGTGTGTGTGTGTGTGTGTGTGTGTGTGTGTGTGCGTGTGTGAATGTTTCCCAGAGATAAGTTGCGGCTAGAGGGGCATCCGCTGCGTAAAAATGTGCTGGATAAGTTGGTGGTTCATTCCGCTGTGGAGACCCCAGATTAATAAAGGGACTAAGCTGACAAGAAATGATGAATGATGTTTAGAATTCTAAAGTTTATGGCGCGACGCTTCTGGTGTGCGACCTGCTTTACGTTCTTGTCGCAGCACCAGTGGCACCGGAATTAGGCACTGAAATTCATATGCTGATTCGGTCAGGTGCATACCTGTTACAAAGGTACATGGCACCTTGTTACGGTACCCGACCCTAGTTTTAACTTAAAAATGACCAGTCTGTCAGATGAAGAAGAGCCGGAGACATTGATTCAATTAAAAAGGACGTTTTCTGAGGGTAGAGTTTCATCAGCAGAAGCTAGCTTTAATACTCTCAAATGAGTTTTTACGCCACTCTGCTTTACAATCTCAAAACATCAAAAATCATACTCTAACAGTCATTCAAGAGTTCACACTTAGCTGATGATTGACAATAAAGCTAGTTTGGCGTGCTGTCCCGGGAGAGAGCCCTGAGCTTATAAGATCCTCGAGCCCTGGGCTCCCTCCCGTTGCAAGGCGAGAGGGGAGTTTGAGCTCAGGTAGATCTCGATGACTCCCCCTCTTGCTTGTTGTAGCTAAGTGTCAGATATGGATGCTAAAAGGTGTACTCAGAGTTTAGCTAAAGTATTTGGATTAATTGTTTAGAGTGCTTGTTTTTGAACTGTGGGAGGAAACCGGAGAACCACAGGGAGAACGAGCAAACCCCGCACAGAAATGCCGTCTGGTTTGGAAAGGAATTAAACCAGGGGCATTCTTGCTGTGAGGCAACAGCGCTAATCGATGACGCCCGTTCGAAAGGAGGAACAGTAGGGTTGGGTGGGAGGGTTTCTTCAAGACGAAGATTTTGAAATGAGAAAAGTCTGGTTATTTATAGTGAGTTAAGGATCGTCTGATAATCAGTCATTAGCTAAAGTTGGAACAGCAGTGAACAATCATAGGCATGTGATCCTCTCAAAATTTGTTTATAAATAAACTTTTCTTAACTGTGTCATACATACAGGTGCTTTAACCTGATTGGTTAAAACAGATAGACTAGGAAAAATTCCACATAGGTGCATGCTTACATTTCTGAATGATATCTCAATATCTCAAGCATATAAACATCAGACAGCCACTAGGCTGTTTAAAGCTGACCCCAGACCTGTGAAATGATCCACAAAGACATAAAACACGCACACAAAGTACAATCTGTTTCTTAACTGAGGCTGAGTGTACTCTCAGCAGTCTTATCAAAACTGATTAAAAACAAGTACAATCTATGGGAAAGAAACTCAAATCAGACGTGTGCTTTTTATGCTGGAATACTTGCTTCACAGACATAAGAAATATATTCACATAAAGCTTGAAATATGGACTTTAAAATGAACCAACTATACCTGAAAACAAAGTTATTAATATGTATGGTACAGTACATCCTGTCAAACACACATCACATGACAGCAATTCCTTTAACACCCACAAGCTTGTAAACAAAGAGTCTTTTTCATGTCTGGAGGAGATTCGCCATCAAAACCAAGTTGTGGATTACTTTAGAGGAGAAGCGCGATCAGATGATCATTATCCAGAGGTTAATAATATGTAGAACGGCCATAAATGAGGTTGGTGTTATGATCTTGTATCTTTCAAGTGTGCATGCACGAAGATTTTGTTTGATTTAGATGTATAGAAACTAAACTTATGAGACAGTTGTTGTTTAACTTTATTGGTGATTCCAAATATGTATTGCAATTGAAGCAGATTTGGAGCATTAGATTTTTTAGATTTTTTCACAATTCATACAGAATGAATACTGCTCGAAAGGCATTTCAAAGATGGCCACTGAGTGAAATGACTTGCCTTAAAGAGACTTTGGTAGATCATGTGGAAACAAATCATTTGGTAGATAGAAAAACAATCACACAAACATTAATCCAGTTTTACTCTGAATTGAAAGGTCATCATATAATCTAGGCTCCTAAACATTCAAGCGGACATCCATCAGAAAATCCACGCCATCACTTGCCATAGATGTAATGATATTTATACTATACAAACTGTAACCTCCATACCCCTAAACCCAACCCTCATAGAAAATAATCTGAATTACAGTAATTTACATTTTTAAAATACATAATTTTGTGTGAGTCATTTTCCTTTTGGTGACCAAAAAATAAATCAAATGTCCCCACAAGGTAAACAATCACTGATATGGCTATACTTATTTAGCAATACATTCAGTCCCCACGACATGAGAAATACAAGGTACACACACAGACACACACTTCTGCAGCTACAGTTGCTCTTTTAGTGATGAAAAAGTGCTCATATGTGTGGGAGGCAGAGGAGAAGATTTATCCGTTTGTTTTCCATGTGAATAAGTAGGCCAGACCTCTGACAGACACATCCACATACCCCATTACCCTCAGGCTGACAGGGCAAAGCTAATAAATATCAGATCATTTGAAAGACAGAAAGCGTGCGTCTGTGTAAACCCGTCCCGAGGGCAGCAGTCTTCATGCCTGGACGGCCTCAGGGAAATCCAGCTAAACAGTCCGTCGCTCAGTCTGTTTGTCTTACAAATATGCCTTGGCAAGAGCGCCGCCACTTTAATGTGTGACAGATAAATCCAACAGAAACATTGAAAAACAGCGGGGGCCAGATCTCAGTTCAGGCCGTCGGCGGTTAGAACACGACACGCTTCACTAAAATAAGCATTTATAAGACGACATGAATATTTCTGTTTACTAATTAAGAACTTTGTGTTCTAGTTCAGGCTAATGTCTTTACACAGATCAAAAAAAAAAAAAGGAGAGAAGGATTATTTTCCAAACCGAAAATGGTCTGTGTACAGCACCGAGATTCATTGTTTTTTATTTCTTCAAAAACAGAATGTGCCCACTTCAGCGAGAACTAGCCTTTATCATAGCCAAAGATGAGTCATAATCTTATCAGCTTCTTCACAGCACATCATTATTCATACAGTGCTGGACAGTAGAGAACATTGTTTAATTCAATACTTATGTCCAATATTTTTTGTACTTTATCTGAATATTTGTATTTTGGGGAAACTTTTACCTCACTACGGCACATTTCGAAGCATAACATTGTACATGTTATTACTACGTTTCATTGTTCACATTGTTTCATATAATTTTACAGAGTACATTTGATTTGTGAATTTTATTGATTTGACTGATCTGTTTTCCAGTCAACTATTCATTAATTGAAATGAGCTGGTCAGAGCAAATTTTAAGTAACAGTTTGTTGATTTAAAATGGTTTGGACAGAGCAAATCTCCAGTCAATTACTCATTTATTTAAATTAATTGGTTAGAGTGAGTCTTCAGTCAATGTTTAATTGATTCAGATGATCTGATTTGTGGTGCGTTTTCCAAAACCATTGTTAGCCAACTAAGGTTGCAAGTTCCATCGTTTCAAACATGGTTTGTTGATTTGCTGTTTTCCAAATCCATTGATCCAACAAACATATGCAAACTGCGTCACAAACTAGAGCACTCTCAACTACAGCTCTGGAGCTGTAGTTTGAAACATAGTTCTTGGCTGTGTTCTATCCCCACTTATCCCCCCATGCCCTATTCATTTAGAACACAGGTGTCAAACTCAGTTCCAAAGGGGCCGCAGCTCTGCACAGTTTAGTTCCAACCCTAATCAAACACACCTGATCAAACTAATTGAGTCCTTCAGGCTTGTTTGAAACCTACAGGTAGGTGTGTTGGAGCAGGGTTGGAACTAAACTGTGCAAGGCTTCGGCCTTCCAGGAATTGAGTTTTACACCCCTGATTTAGAACATTCTAACATTCAAAGTTGGAATTATTAAAAATAAAAAGTCATCTCTCTTATAGGTGTAATTTGCTTTCAAACTATTTTTTACAGTTCAGTTTTAGCGATCTTCATGTTTACAATCGTGCTCTCTTTGCAGTGCACTTTGAAAACATCGATGTCATTATAAACACAGCCTCATGGCAAAAGCTATAGGTAACCTATTATTTAAAAGCGGAATTTATGTTACATCTCCAAAGCTTGTGACAACAAAAAGCATACGCTAATTATTTTAATTTATAGTTATTTATTAAGTAGGCTATTTGTACTGTATATGACATGGGCCTGCTGGTTAGAACTTTCTGCAGTGGTTTACATGTGTTTATTGTAAAAGTAGTGTTTTCAAAAAAATAAATAAATAAACAATATCTTACTTAATAATATAATAATAATAATAGTAATAATAATAATAATAATAATAATAATAACTATTATTATTATTATTATTATTATTATTATTATTATTATAATCATCATTATCATCATCATAATCATCATCATCATAAATACTATTATTAAAGTATGATTTTTTCATTTCTATTTCTTTCATTTATATGATATTAGAATATGTGTTAGCTTTTGTAAGTCAAATGTTTAAGAATAGAATATGTAATGTTCAACTTCTCAATAATATTAGTAAAGCAAACTTAGGCCCTATATTCCATTTACATATATTTCAATTAATATGGAAATGAATAAGGATTTTTTTTTTGGATTTTATTTTAAATGTGTGTGCGTGTAAAACAATATAATTTGCACAAAGAAGTTATGGGTTCTTCACTAAAGAAATAGTTGCTCCACCCAGTTTTGCATTGTGGGCGTTTTATGTTATAACTAACGTGGTTCATGCGATGGATCTGTGACAAAGAAACTATGCATTTTGGGAAGCACTCGCCACTACATCGTTCTTTTCCCAAATGATGCATTGTACTATGATAGTTCATAGTCATATAGTTTGGGAAACGCACCCCAGAATGAGTCTTCAATTATTAATTTACTGATTTAAATTTCAGTCAGAATGTTGTCTAGTAAACAATTCATTGATTTCAGTGATCCAATTAAGATCGAGGCTCCAGTTTACAAGTCACTGATTTAAGTGAGTTGATAAGAGTAAATATCCTGTTAACAATTCACTGATTTAATTTATCTGGTCAGAGTAAGTCTCCAGTTAATGATTCACTGATTCAGAAGATCTGATCAGAATGATTCTTCAATTAACCATTCACTGAAACAAATCATCTGATCAGAATGAGTCTTTGGTAAATGATTCACCGGTCTAAATGATTTGGTTAGAGTGAGTATCTAGTTAACAATTCTGTAATGTCAGTGATCCAGTTAGATTGAGTCTCTAGTTTAAGAATCACTGATTCAAATGATCTCGTCAGGGGGAATCTTTAATAATTAATTTGCTGATTTAAAATGACTTTGTCAGAGCAAATCTCCAGTTAATGATTCACTTATTTAAATTATTTGGTCAAAGTAAGTCTTTAGCTAATGCTTAACTGATTAAGATGATCTGATCAGAATGATTTTTAATCAAGAATTCCCGGATGTTGAGATAAGAATGAGAACAATTATTGATTCACTGATTTAAATGATTTGGTCAGAGTGAGGGTCTTGGTTAACAATTAGTTTCACTAATTTCTGTGATCCCATTAATAGGGAGATAGCAGTTTACAATTCATTGATTTAACTGATTTGTTCAGACTCAATCTCAAGATAACATTTCATTAAATTTAGTGAACCAGTTAGAGAGAGTCTTCAGTTTGCGATTTACTGATTCAAATGAGCTGGTTAGAGTGAATCTCATTTTATCAATTCACTGATTTAAATGATTTGGTCAGAGTGAGTTTAAATTTAATGAAACATTGATTCAGATTATCTGATCAGAATGAGTCTTCAATTAACAATTCAATGATTCGAATGATGTGATAAGAATGAGACTCCAGTTATTGATTTAGTTTATGATACACTGATCTAAATAAATTAAATATCCAATTAATAATTCACAAGTTAAATGATTTGGTCATTAGTTAGGAAGTATTAATTCATAAAATCCATTGAGAGCACAGAATTATGAACATAACTTCCCAACTGGACCTAATGCCACAACATTATTAATGGTTAACAAACCATTAACTTAGTTACTTGCCTACTTACATATAGCTTAATAAACTACTAATAAGCTACTTATTATCAATAAGGTAGTTGGTTTTAGGTATTGGGTGGGATTAGGGTGTAAAAGAAGATCATACTTTGTAATTGGTAATAAACAATTAATATCTTAATAATAGGAAGGTAATAAGCCAATAGTAAATGGTGTGAAATGTTACTTGAAGTGTTACTGAAAGTTGTAAAAAAGTAAATACAAGATGTAAATCCATGATTCAAGATAGCGATAAAAAATTATTACAATAAAACAAGTTATGAATTCTAAAGTGACAAATATGAAATCTAAAGCTGCACCGGAAGACGCACAGTTCTCAATGCAAACATGTACTATATAAGAAATAAAGTCACAATGGCAGATAAAAATATTGCAATTGTAATGATGTAAATTTGCAGAGGTGAGGATCCAAACGCAGTTCATTTAAAAATTGTCAGGCAGGTAAAGGTCAAAATAGGAGTGAACTGAAGAATACAGATAATCCAGAAAGTAGTAAATATAAACAGGCCAATGGTCAGGACAGGCAGCAAAACAACGTGAATGATAAACACAGCAAAGGTAAAAAAACATGGTCAGGCAGGAAAGGAAAAGTATTGAATTGCTCACTACAGTTTAACAAGAATCAGCAAAGTGTGTGTGAAAGTGGGGTGTGTGAGTGCTGATCTGGAACTGGTGTGTGTGAGGTGCATGATGGAATATGTAGTCCAGTTCAGTGGCAGATGTGTAGCCACTGTAGCGTGAATGATGGTGAGTGTTCTTCAGCGATCTGCAAAGGCTAGATCACTGGCAATCGTGACAGCAATGATATGAGCTAGTCAAAATTATTATTATTTTTTTTTTAACAAAATGTAGTTTTTTTTCCCCCTGTAAAACAAGACAACAAATACAGAAAAAAATGATCTTTTGATTTATTTCTCCTGTTTTTATCAAGAGTAGAAACAGGGACTATTTACAGCTTTGAGGCAAAACCAGCGACATGTATGAAAGCGAAATGAACACTAAAGGGAGAAGGCAGAGAGAGTGCATGATCAGTCAACTGTGAAAAGAAACTATTGAGATTTGCATCCCAGTCGAGTAGACAAATAAACACAAGATATGAGTAAGTGGCGCTCTGAGATGGGGAAATCTCCAGGACTCGATGTCCCTGAATCTGTTTCCGCGGCTTTCTCTTTCGTTCATGTAGAAAGCAGGCGTGATGAATTCAAAAGTTGCGCTCTAAGAGGGGGAAATCTCTAAAACTCTATGTCTCTGTATCTGTCTCAGCAGCTTTCTCTTTCATTTTTGTAGAAGAGCAGGTGTGATAAATTCAAAGGTGCTACCCAGGGTCCATGTTGCTCACGCCTCAGTTTCACACCTGAGCAAAAGCAGCGTTTTTGCTTCGATTCAAGGCCACAAATGTTTCGCTCTAATTGTTTTAGACTGCTGCTGAGGTTTATGGCATGTCACAGAATTACTAACTAAAGGTTTTTCAATGAATCTAACCATAAACACACAGGAAAGACTTGCGTGAGCCAACAAAGGGGGATTTGTTTGAATGACAATGTTGACAGAATGACAATAACCCTTATCAGTTCAACCACACAGTTACATGGAAATATACTGATTTATTTTTGATAAGTCCATGACTTAAGTTATCATGACACAACCAACATAAAAAATACAATAGTAATTTTTGAATTTTTGATTAGTTTTTGAACCATAATTTAGTAAAGTACATTGTAAAAAAATTCTTGCTGACTTAATTTTTTTTGTCGTCTCAACTTACATAAAAAAATAAAAAATATTTAGTTAAGCTTTGTATAACTTAAAAACAAATAGATGAAATCTGATTAACTCATTAAAATAAGTTAAATCACCATAAAAATATGTTTTCTTGACTTTTTGTCATTAAATCTTTTAGTGTACTTAGATCTGTTGTGGTTATTCTATAGTCATTTTGATAATACTAAAATGAAGAAGTTGCACATTGTAGTTTTCTACAACTATAGGGGTAAATTGTAGTACAATCAACCCCAGTTTACTCTAGTAAAAGCTACACTAAAAGTGTACTGCAATATATATATATATATATATATATATATATATATATATATATATATATATATATATATATATATATATATATATATATATATATATATATATATATATTTTTTTTTTTACAGTTTATTGGTTTGCTATATTCTCAAAAATTGCTCATTGTTTAAACTACTTTTATAAAATATGTTAAATTAACAGTTCTTAAAGTTTTTAAGGTACAACTTACTCCACTTATATTTGTAAAAACAAACAAGTTAACTTAACAAATTTGTGTTGGGACAACATGAAGGAATTAGGTGGAAACTTTTATTTATTACACTCAAAAATATCACAGGTGTAACTTAATTTAATTACGACACACATTTCAACTTCTTTAAATTCTGTAATTTCAACTTATTTTTATTCACTAGTCATGTACACTGAACCTCATTGTTGCGAACAATGTATTTGTGTTGAATTTAAACAAACAAATTACATTCAATAATGTTCAACTTAATTTTTTTGTTGGTTTAAATCAAGCGGCAACCTCCCGCTCTCCCTCAGGAAGCCAATACGGAAGTAACTAAAACTGCAATTCATCCGAAATTCCGCTAGTCCTGGCCGCTCCTGGCTCCAAAACAGAGCAAATTTCAATTGAGCCCACTGTTAGAATGGCCAACTTTACAGCAGAAAAAAAGGTGTTTACAGCCTGGTACAAAAAAAGATTTTAGTTAATACAGCTAATATTACCCTTCATGACAACTGTGAGGGGGGTAAATTTTTTTATAACTCATCCGTTTCCTTTATATTAAGTTATATTAAGTTTGCATAATTAAGGGCGTGGTCACTTGAGTGACAGCTAGGTCTCGCTGGTCGCCGTCAAGTCACCTCAGCTGAATCCTGCAGATTAGCCACTGAACTCGGCATATTTATGGTATTTCTGTGTTGGTTTATGTGGCTTTACACAGTGGACTGTCTTTTGGACTTGTTTCCTACATTTATTTGGTGGAATGTCATGCTGAGTGCACTTTATTGTGCTCACAAACCATTCACGTGGCCTCCGTTTCCCATGTGAGTAAAGTTATATACTTATATACCAATTTTATACATGTATTTGTTTTATTTAAGATCATTTATCGTTTATATTTATATTTAGAGCTGTAATGCTCTCCAGAATCTGTCAGATTGATTAGCTGTAGGCTCTAGAACAGTCATCTGAAGTGTTGTCATTCAGTGTTATGCTGGATTTTATCAATAGTCTTACATTAACTAACACAGACTATATCTGAAGTGTTTGGAAATAATTTGCATTGTCCTCCTGTTGAAAAACGTCATAAGAACAATGTTTAGTGGCTCAATGTATTACAGCAGTGTTTTTAAAAGACTAAACACTTTATTGATATAGTATACAACAAAGCACAAGTGGTCAGAATACAAACGAGTCACAGGTGATAAAGTATTAAGCGTTCTCCCAAAGTAAAGTGTGTCTGAACCAGGTCCAAGCTAAATGCTAGCAGGTGTCTGTAGCTCCGCTCACTCTCCGCCTCTTTGCCCTTGTTTGGTATCCCGCCGTGGGTGTGATGACGCGCGAACAAAATGGCGACGGTTGGCCGCGCCTACTTGTGGCTTCTTTTGCGCTCTTTAGAAACCTATGGGTGACGTCACGGATACTACGTCCATATATTTTACAGTCTATGGTTTAAATTCAGCCCAAATAAACTGTTTACAACCACTTAACGTAAAAAATTGAATAAATCCAAGATATCATCTTTGAATAATTATTTTCAGTGTAGTTTCACCAACAGTTGTTCCTTCATGTTGTCTTAACTCAAAACAATTAGGTTAACTGGATGTTTTACAAATATAAGGGAACTGAACATAACACAAATAAAGTCTAAAGAAATGACAAGAATTGTGTAGTTTTAGCTCAAGTAGTTTGAACAAACAGCAACAATCTTTTTTTTTTCAAATACTGCAGTATGACGTACAGTAGCACTTATTACCAAAGTGTTAAAATAATACACTTTACTATAGTGTTTGCTATAAATTAGGAATTTTTGTACACAGAAAAATATATTTTTTACTTGTTCAAACTACTTATTTAAAATGAGCCAAAACAAGACAATTCCTATGATTTCATTGGGTCAACTAATTTTTTTTTATGTCCAATACACATAAATTTGTTAAAAGTGTTAAGTTAACTTAATTGATTGACTTATTCTGAAGACGTAGCCCTATACATTTCTGGAGATCGTAATTTATGTAGCTACAGAAACGCATGATTGCATTTTATCTTTAGTGAAATAAAAGAATGCAACAGGGCGGAATAACACAATTATTTTCCACATTTTCCAGCTAACCGCTTACATCCGTATGGACGGCTTTTCCATTGTTACCAGTTCAGGTCAATCAGTGTTTTTTTTTTTTTAAACACTATCGGTTGGGTTTAGAGAAAGAGGATAGTGGGCCAGTCAGTCAGTCAGCCAGCAGCGGCCTCTGGTGTATTTATGCAAAAACAGCAGGCAGGAGTGGCACTCGTGAGTGAAATCTCAAAGCAAACATAGCGGCCTCTGGCGGATTCGTGAAACAAAAACTGCAAAAAAATTTAGGGACATATTATACTCTCTCCAGAAATGTTTATATGGGTAGGTAATCAGAATTAGCCTCGTTAACTTTTTCATGTGGGCAGTGTTGAATATCAATTTTGGAAAGTTGTATTTTAATGTATGGTAATTTTGTCACAAAGCATACAATTGATTTTTAGAGAAATATAAAATTATATTTAATAAATGATATGCATGATACTGATTGAAGTCACAATTGAAAAAAAAAAAACATAAGTACATTTATTTTACTTATATTATGTAATGCAAACTCACAATTTTGACTTTATTAAAAAGTAAAATCCAAATTGCTCCTAATTTTGAGAAAAAGTTTGAATTCTGAGATATAAAACCAAAGAACTTTGACTTTGTGTCTCGCAATTTTGAGAAACAAAGTCATAATTATAAGTTATAAAGTCAGAATTCTGAGATAAAAGTCTCAATTATAAGTTTTGAAAGTCAGAAATTTTCTAAATTGAGAAAAAAAAGTTCATTATTAAAAGTCATGATAACTTTTTTTTCAAGTAAGGGACAGAACATGCTTCCATAGATACTTGTTCATGCAAAATGAGAAAGTAAGTAAATAAAAATTATGAAATTTCTAACTTTCTATTTGAGAATTTGTTATCTTTGCAAAAACGAGAAATTTAAAGTAGACAAAAGAAGATAAAAAAAGAGGTTGCCTGTTCTATTAAGTCTCAGTTTCTGTTTTGACATCCAGATTGTTGGGTCAATATTGGATGTAAACAACATGAAAGCATGCATCCATCCAACATTACATTATTGGTTTAGGCCACTGGTGTTGTAATGGTGTTTCCTGGCACACTTTGGGGCCCTTAAAACCAGTTGAGAATCATTCAAATGCCACAGAGAAACAACCGTGTCTTGTATTTCCTTAAGTGTGCATGTTTGGCTAAGATGTTCACAGCTGAACTGCAATTTTGCCTGTATCAGAAGAACTCTGTAATCTATTATCACCATCAAGTCCTTGAGTAAACCAAGCTGCCTTCAGGAAGAGATAACAAGCCCAGAGCCGACCACAAAACACAATGACATCCCTTCTCTGAGAAGAAGAGAACACACAGAGCACAGCCACAGGGGGAAAAAGAAACCAAAACAAAGGCACAGTGAACACGTGCATGCAGTTATGCACATACACGCTCCAACATGAACTACATGCAAAGTGCAGTTTACTGTTGTGCACTGCAATTGCACACAGTGAACGCACATACAAAGACCGTTACATCCTTAAAGCAATGTAAATGTGTATTCATTTGTTTTATTATGTAATTCTCTTTATATAACATGCAGGTAACATTTTATTTAAGGTCATAATTCTATTTACGGATCAATAAACTCCTAACTAGCTGCTTAGTAATTGTTAGTATTGAGTTTAGCTTTTGGGTAGGATTAGGGATGTAAATAAGATAACATCTTAAAACTCAGCAAGCATTTTTTGTTTTTAATAGATGTCTAGTAGATGTCTAAACATAGTCATCTTGGCAAAATCAAGGCCAAATTTTGTCTGTCAGTGAAAATCTAACAGACGTCTAAGAATAGGCCAAAACTAGACTCATCTGATGACTAGTCTAGTTTTGGGCTATTCTTAGATGTCTATTAAATTTTCACTGACAGCCCACATTTAGCCTTGTTTTAGCCAAGACTATGTTTAGATGTCCATTATTGTTGTTCTAGACCTCAGCTATACATTGATACAGGTGGAAATTGTTATTCAAATCTCATCAAGTCTCAGTACACTGTCAAATATTTTTATTACAGTGTCATGAATATTTAAATTTTTGTACTTGTTTATTTTCCTCCAACAGAAGGTCAGATAAGACAATTTCAAATGTCTTAAAATATATGAAATATCTTGGCAAAATATAATATAAACAGGTTCATTGTGAAAATGTACCCCAGTATAAATATCAGAAGAGTGCAAATTATGTAGCCAGACCTCTTAAAATAAATGCTATAGGGAGGTATGATGCTGCCAATGGCCTCTGTTTCTTTTTGCGCTAACAGCTGACCGCTAACAGGGTGAGTTAAGTGGTAGGTAAATAACAGGGTGAGGATGTGGTAAGATTAAAAAATGTGGTAAAAATCAGTCGGCTGTGAGGGCTTTTCTTTTTCTGGATTTTGTCAGTTTTTTTTTAGAGGGACTTGTGTATATGTATCATGAGTGTTTATGTATAGTGTATCGTTTATACAGCAAGTTGCCTTTCATTGTACCTCCCAGTAGCTCAGTGGTTAATGACGAGGAATATTACACATAATAAATGACAAAACAGTCAAACTGCTTGCTCTACAAACAAGTGCGCTCATGGCTATACATGAAAAGTAGACTAATATAATAAGACAATGGCAATTTGCAACATCAAGCAGCGTAACAAGCTTTAAAGAGCCAAAAATATTCCAATCAACAATAAGACTAAGATTAAGATCAATAGAATATTTACCAGCATTTAAAGCCTCAAACATTACGGTAACCAATATAGGTTAAAAAACATTAAACTCCATTGAACCATTGGTTATAGTGTTAATAATAATAGTTATACTTTACATTATATAGCGCTTTTCTGGGCACTCAAAGCACCAGACCACGCACCAGCTGATTTGTGGAAAGGAGACATAGTTATTATGATTTGGGGATGGTTAGGAGGCCAGTGGGCTGGGGTTAAACCCCTACTCTTTTTTTTTAAAGGACATCCTGGGATTTTTAATGACCAAAGAGACTCAGGACCTCAGTTTAAGCTCTCACTGAGCAGTATAGAGTCTTCGTCACTGTACTGGGGTCACTGCTGTCCTCGTTAACACCACTTCTGGCAGCAACCTAGCTTTACCGTGTGGTCTCCTATGTATTGACTGGGTGTAGCCCTGCTTAGCTTCAGTGGGCAACCATATGAGAGTTGCAGATTTCTACTTTAAAATTCCTCTTTTTTTTGTAATGAATGAGATTAAAAGAAGAAGAAAAAAATCACTACAGATCAACATAAGAAGCTTAAAAATATTTTTAGCACTTAATTCAAATCCTTCCTATTGAAATGATATCACTTGCCCAGAGGCTTCTAATCCAAGTCCTGAAGTTCAGACACCATCTTGAATGTCTCTCAGATGCACATGGCTGTAAAGGAAACTGGCAGCACCGTCTATGGAAAGCTACGCTAGTCGAGAGTAAGCTGCCAAATTTGGGGAGGGTGATTTTCTTCTTCCCTTGCCAAGAGTGTTGCGGGTAACAGAATCCGCGCATGCCGCGATGGTCTGAGCCCCAGGAAATTTTGCTTGGAGTTTTGAAATCCTGTCACAAATATCTGAGTTTCCTCACTTTTGCAGGACCGACACTGTGTGCCAGGGCAATGACTTATGCAAGAGCCGTTCACCGCATGGGAATCAGCACCTTCTTTCCATTTACAATTGCTTCAAAGACATTTTTTTCTGATATGGAATGGTCTACTGCTTTTGCCATTAATAGCTTTAAAGGAATATTTGTTATTTGGGCCATTTTTTATTTCACAGGTCGTTTTGTTTTACAATGTTTTTACCATGTACAATTAGTATTTTACTTCGTGGTTTCACAAATTCATTTTATTGACATAACGATAATTTTTATTTAAATTACTAATGGGTAGTAAAGAAGTATAGGAAGGATGGAGAAATAATTAGAAAACATTTATAAAGAAAAGGTATGCACTGTCAATTATATATATATATATAATTATATATATATTAATAATAATGATATCTGTGGGTGTGAGTATATATATATATATATATATATATATATATATATATATATATATATATATATATATATATATATATATATATATATATATATATATATATTCATACATTCATTTTCTTGTCGGCTTAGTCCCTTTATTAATCCGGGGTAACCACAGTAGAATGAACCACCAACTTATCCAGCAAGTTTTTACGCAGCGGATGCCCTTCCAGCTGCAACCCGTCTCTGGGAAACATCCACACACACATTCACACACACACACACTTCGGACAATTTAGCCTTCTTAATTCACCTGTACCGCATGTCTTTGGACTGTGGGGGAAACCGGAGCACCTGGAGGAAACCCATGCGAACGCAGGGAGAACATGCAAACTCCACACAGAAACGCCAACTGAGCCGAGGCTCGAACCAGCAACCCAGTGACCTTCTTGCTGTGAGGCGACAGCACTACCCTATGTGCCACTGCTTCGCCCATACACTCACACAAAAGTCGCCTATCCAAGTTTTAAGGAATAGCAAATAACTTGACTTCTAGTTGATCATGTGGATATTTGGAATCAGAAGTGGCTTAAATGAAAAGCAAAGGCCTCTAGATTACACTTATTTTACCAAAATAAAAATAAATATGATCAGGCATTGATTATTAATTATGTGATTAGGTGTAAGGTCTAAATTTGCTTAGATAAAAGTCTTGTCACTTTACAGAAATACAGTAATGTACAGTATAGAATATAAAGTCATGGTGCACTAGAAAAAAAAAATTATATTAATATTGTGTATGACTCCTATGAGCTTGAAGGAGTGCATCCATACAAGACAGAGTTCTTGCAGGACTCTCAGAGTTAATCAAGATTTTTTGGATTCATCTTGAATGCCTCCTCCTTCATCCCATTTTTTTATGTCTGGTGACTGGGCTGGCCAATCCTGGAGCACCTTGACCCTCTTTGATTTCAGGAACTTTGATGTGGAGAATGAAGTATGAGAAGGAGTGCTATCCTGCTGAAGAATTTGCCCTTTCTTGTGGTTTATAATGTTATGGGCAACACAAAATGTCTTGATACCTTAGGTTTTTAGTAATTAAAAAGTTAATAAGTGCAATTATTGCATGATTTTGCTCAATACCTAAACCTAATAACTAATAATAAGCAGCAAATTAGCTATTGAGCTAAAGGTCATATAGTTAAGGACTTGCCATAATGAAAATTGCAAAATAAGATGTCACTACTATTGAAATTAAAATTAAATAAATTGCTGGACTAAAAAGCTTAAACTAGTATAGCTATAACCATCACATTTCTTTTTTAATTTTAAAATATAAAAATGAAAAAGAAAAGAAAAATAACAAATCATTTTTCTCAAAGCCCTGACAACGTTTGCTTTTAAAGCCATGATAGCAAGTTCAGCATGCTATCTTTGATAGAGCTGCCAAATATCTCAATAATATCACATATACACATGACACGATTTCAATTGCAGTTTTCAAGTGCGATAAGTAAACTTCTGGAGTGTTTTGATTGAGTTGTGATTCTCTTTGTATTTGCCACAGTTATTATTAATCTACAGGTTATTTAGTGCTGTAAACACTGGTCACTTTATTAGGTTCACCTTACTAGTACTGAGTTGGACCCTCCTTTGCCTTCAGAAGTACCTCAATCGTTTGTAGCATAGATTCAACAAAGTAATGCAAAAATTCCTAAAATATTTTGGTCTATATTGACAATAGCATCCACCACATTCCAAAGGTGCTACATTGGATTGAGTTTTGGTGACTGTGGAGGCCATTTGAGTACATAAACTCATTGTCATGTTCAAGAAACCAGAGATTATAAGCGCTTTATGACATGGCATGTCATCTTGCTGGGAGTAGCCATCGGAAGATGGGTACACTGTGGTCATAAAGGGATGAACATGGCTAGCAACAATACTCAGGTAGGCTGTGGTGTTGACACAATGCTCAATTGGTACTAATGGGCCAAAAGTGTGCTAAGAAAGTAACCCCTAACACCACTAGCCTGCACCGTTGATACAAGGCAGGATGGTTCCATGCTTTCATGTTGTTGACGCCAAATTTTCAACCTACCTATTGTCCAATTTTACTGAACCTGTGCGAATTGTGGTTTCAGCTTTCTGTTCTTAGCTGACAGGAGTGGCACCTGGTGTGGTCTTCTGCTGCTGCAGCCCTTCGCCTGAAGGTTCAACATGTTGTGCTTTCAGAGATGCTCTTCTACAGACCTTGGTTGTAGTAAGTGGTTATTTGAGATTAGAAATTTGCATACACGGAGAGTGTATGTTTGCTTTAAAAGTAATTAGGGTATAAATAGTAGAAGTTCCTGACAGGACAAAACCTTAGCTTTTCCACTTCCACGTTTGAATTTTGCAGTGTTGCCATTGAGATGTTTAATGAAATGATTTGCTATTGGCAATAATAATAAGATTAAAATCTAAACAATTTATGTTTGGACTGTCAGTTTTATATATATATATATATATATATATATATATATATATATATATATATATATATATATATATATATATATATATATATATATATATAATTATTATATATATAATAAAAAGGACAAAATATGTTTTCAGTTACTTATTAGTAAAAGCCAGTGTTATTTACAGTGTAGTAAGGTATAGTTCAACCTGAGGTAAAAAATAAAAAATAAAAAATCTAGATTATTGTCTTACCTTTGACCCACTGATGAGGTTGAAATTAGGTTGAGTTTAAAATAAAATAAAATTTGTTCAACATCTGTACAAAGTACCATCTGGTTCTGATAGACCACACTTGTGCCTGTGAGTTACAGTAGTAACCACAGCAAAAATAAATACATGTACATTTTTTTTTCTTGTGGAAAATGGTACGTTTGTGCCCACTCTTTCTCTATTAGATGTATTTTTATGTTTTTTTTTCGTTAACTACTCTTTAAAAAAACAAAAAGTTGGCATTTTCATGCCATTTTTCTTGCTCTCTTGTTTTCCCATGACATAGTGTCTACCTTCCGGATGCACTGGTCTTACGTTAACTAATGCATCCTAATGAGGTTGAACATTGAGTAATGAGGCTCAGCGCAGATCCAAACGAATTCCTACACTCTCTAACCACTTTCATTTTAAGTGTGCAGCAGAAGGCATCCATCTCAATGCTTTTGTTCGAATTGTGGGAATACAGTTACTGAATGTTCACATTCTCACAATTGCCCATTAATCAGCTCTTTATACGTACTTACGAGTCATTTCAGCCCACGTTAATATCTCTGAACACCATAATCACCCAATAACCCCAGACAAGCACAGGTCTATGAGTGCTAGGATGTGTTTGGTTTAATAAAAGCGATGTTTATCTTGGGTCAAAGCAGTCAAAAGACTGGATTGCATTGAGATCACATCATGTAGAAGCACGCAGACCCTGTAGGGACACACTGACATGGTGACATGAGATGCTGTACGGCATATAATTCAAATAACATGTGCGAAAGAGAACACAGACGTGCACTTGAGACAACACGTGCACTGTTTTTCTTCATTACTGGTGATTATCCTGCGGACGCTGATCCAGGTTCCTCCTCAACCATGAAATTCACTTTAATTGTAGATTAACTGCATTCAGAAGTCAAACACAGCTGGATCCGTGAACATGAGACGCGTGCACACGGATCTGACATAAATATCGGGAGGTCTCGGAAGTCCTTAGTGAACTTCCACACTTCAAATGGGTTTGAAGGAACAATAAATATGCTCCTTTCAAAACCTCAGGATCTTGTCTATTTATATGTTGGCCTGTCGAAAACAAACACACTGAAATCCTGCTTAAGCTTCTTCTATGCCTGAGACTAAATTGTAAGCAGTATTTCCTTCTTGAGCTTTCAAGCTACATACATAATCTGACTCCATAGTGGGCTCTCCACATGGGCCCCAGCGTTGGGTTTGCTGTTGGCTCAGATTTGGAGGTCACTTTGCATATTATGGGTCAGCACACAGTCAGCCTACAATTTAGGCTGTCCCAAAGGAGGCCCATTAGGCCCCCCAGTTGGGTCACATATGTGCCCTACTGCCCTGCATTTCATGCTGGCTTCTAGGCCCACAGTGGCCTCAAATGGGCCCCAAAGCAGTTTGCTGGGCAACCACCAAATCATGTCAAACCTTCAAGATGTTCGAAACAGGGGCTAATAGTTTGAATAGATAGGACAAGGTGTCTACTGCATTACTATCCACTATGTCTGAATGTAGAGTACCTCTGTGTACTCCTTTCACACTTCTGTGTTGCTGTCCATCTTTGTTATTAGTGCTCTGTCTGCACGTACATCTGAGCTATGTATTTTTTTTTTTGTTTCTTTGCATGTGTGCATAATTATATTGAAATATTTATAGATTGCATACACATTTATTGTTTATATAAATTTGATTATCTTTATAATGGTTTTAAAATTGTAGTTATAATATATAAATATAACAGGGCATTCAATTACTATTAAAAGAATGGACTGTTTATTTAATTCCGTTTTAACATTACCAACTATAAAATCATGCATCTCCTCATGTTTTTAGTCTGAATGGGTGACTGACAGTTGCTCGTCTCCTCTTTTTCCCCTGCTTTGCTGGCATTGCCCACTCCACGCTTCTGCTTGTTGTGCTTATTTAGCTCTTTGTTTTTAATTCTGAGGTGAACTTGAACTGAAGGATTGGGGTTTTTATGACCCTTTAAAGGAAGTTAAACATTTGGTAGGAATATTTTAGCAACATGTAACATGATAGAAACATTTCAGCAACATGCCTATTCATACAAGCAACATATATAGCCATGCTAAAAACATGTTAACAATGTGCTAAAAGATGCAAACAACATGGTAATCATTATAGCAAAATGCTACAAAACATACGTACCATCATGCAAGTCAACCATGTTACTAATGTATTATGAATGTTCCAATTTATGCCAAAAATATGCTAATTCCAGTTAACATACCAACTGTGCTATCAACATGCATGTAATACAATATGTATATAAACTTGCATGATAAAACTTGGATTCATTCTAGCTCCTTTTAAACATACAGACCTTTTTATCAATTTTCTGGAAAGTTCTGTATGTGTGAACAGGTCCTATTTGAAAATACCAGCAAACTCATTCGACAATTTTCCGGAATGAGAACTTGTAATATTACCGGTAATTTGCCGGAATGCTGGGCTGTGTGAACGCAGAAGGCAAATTGCCGGAAAGAGCGTGTTTACGTGAGATGTCTACTCCAGTCAATCAGAACATTAAGATGCAATCACATTCACGCTGTTTATGAAAATAAAAGCCTTTGAATATTCTTCTAGACACATTTAGCAGCTAGATGTTAGTCAGTTTCTATATCCCTTCTCAACGTCAACTGTGTAAAAAATTATTGATAACATGCTTATGATAAACCAATGTTTGTTTACCTTCAAGCTGTTTCAGATACTTGATGCGTTCACTTGTAAAATGTTTCAGTGAGTGCCAGCACACATGCATATTATGTAGAATATGCATATTATCTCAACATGCGAAAGTGTTCCTCCATGTTTTCATCGAAGTTGTTCACAATACTTATTAATCACCAGAATTTGTAATGTTTTCAAATGTGTAAAGATGTAGTTGTAATCTACTTGTAATTTTGTTTCTTTTTGGGATGAGAGTCCTTCAGATGCCTTTTGGCAAATTCCAGACAGGGAGTGGCATCCGTCTAGCCACTCTACCATTCAGACCTGATTGGTGGATTGCTGCACAGACGGTTGTTCTTCTGTAAGGTTCTCGTCTCTCCACAGAAGAACCCCGGAGCTCAGACAGAGTGAGCATTGGGTTATTAATCACCCCCCTGACTAAGGCCTTCGATCATTCAGCTTAGATGGCTGGCCAGCTCAAGGAAGAGTCCTGGTGCTTCCATACGTTTTCCACTCACGGATGTTGGAGGCCACTGTGCTCTTCGGAACTTTCAGAGCATCAGAAAGTTTTCTGTAATCTTCCCCAGCCTTGTGCTTGAGACAATCCTGTCTCGGAGGTCTACAGATAAGGTCAAAGCTTTGAGATGCACTGTCAATCCTGGGACCTTATACTGATAGGTGTATGCCTTTTCAAATCATGTCTAATAAACTGAATTTACCACAGGTGAACTCCAATTAGGCTGCTAAACTTCTCAAGAATAATCAGTGGAAACACAATGTACCTGAGCTCAATTTAGAGCTTCACGGCAGAGGCTGAGATTACTTATGTACATGGGATTTTTCAGCTTTTTTATTTTTAATAAATTTAAAAATAATGTGCCAAAAATAATGTATTATTTTCTTGATTGTGAATGTAAATGTACCAAATAATCTAGTTGAACTATTAATTTTATAACCTTAAATACCTATTTTTGTTTCTGCTTTACATTGTATAGTCTGTCTTAGTTTATGTCTATAGTTAACTATTTATAATAAATGCGTAGTTAGATTACATCTCCAGTATGATAGTTATGTATTCAGTAGGTTTGAAAAATGGCTCTTATGTCCAGCCTTATATTTATGATTATGCGTACTGTGGTCCTTCAAGGCACAACATTTTGTTCCATTTCATGTCACATGTAGCGGAATGACAATAAAACACAACTTGACTTGACTTGACTTAATATGGTAAAATCATGGTAACTGGTTTTCTCAGACATAAAACTTTTAAAAATTTTAAATCTTTTAAAATGTTATTTTATACTTTCAGACCTGGCTTGGTCAAGCCAACATGAAAGATCAGAGTCACTGAACATAATTCATCTTGATGTATATTATATTATTAAAAGAGTGAGGACTCTACCAGCAGCTGTGATTTACAATGGCATTAGGTTTTGATGGATATATAACACATGTTTCCAGAATAAAGAAAGAGAAGGAGGGATCTGTTCAATGGGATACGGTTGGGTGCGGCGTGAAGTTCTCTGAGCTTCAGTCCGGTGCACATTTCCATAACAGGAAAGGCCAGTCTGTCTGGACCAAGAGGCTGTTTTTATTGAGCTGCCTGAGAACTTACCGTTTCTGCACTTCTCTTCTCATGATTACTGCCACCAGCATAATTGTTCAAAACATCAAAGGATGCACAATGTTGAGCTTTTGCATTTATTTATGAATTTACTCACATACTTAAAACACAAAAAAAAAAAAAAAAAAAAGAAACATGTCCATTCTTGGAAAATTCAGTGGTAATTGTGTTTTACGTGTTAATGTGTTTTTAGTCATACATTTGTAATTTAACATCATATATTCATCTTACTTTGATTAAATGTCCAGTATTTCATCTTTCATTTAACAATTTAAGAATATTTGCAATTGTATTTTACCTTAATTATAACGGTATTATAATTGTCAAAATTAAACATATTCAATTATTTGGTAACCTAAAAAGTGCTGTTGAATTTGTACTGTATCAATCTGAAAAGGTACCGCTATATTCATTTCTGTAGAGCGCCAAATACGTTCCAGGAGGTATGTTTTTTTTTCGGACAGTTTTTGTAAATCTACCAGAGGCCATTGTGTATGCTTTTGGAGATCTAAAATTTCTCTCGTGAGTAGTATTCGTGCCTGCTCTTCTCGTAAAAAACCAACAGAGGCTGCTGTTGACTGACCTACTCTCCTCCTTCCCTAAACCCAACCAATATTGTTTTCAAAAGCAATCCAGCAAAAGAAAAGCCCATGCTTGATTTTTACCACGTCTACATATTTCAGCACATTGTCACTCTGTTATTTACTTGTTTATTTTATTTTTTGGATTTTGTTTTTGTCTTTCTTGTTTTCTGGAACTGTTTTTCGCAAGACTCGAACCCCATCATTGTGGCGGACTTCTCTCTGTGTCTCAAGTTCACCGATATATATGGCGAGCTAACTGGACAAACTAGTAACAAGAGGAAAGCCGTCCACACAGAAGTTAGCGGTCAGCTTGTAAGCATGAAAAGGAACGATGTCATGCTGTACCATACCGTTTGTTTTAGAGAGCTCATGTTTTGATCCTTGATTGGTCTCACGCAGTCATGGGATGCGATTTCATCACAGAACCTGTCGCAGTTGCTTGCTTTTCTGGTCTGACGCATTTGTGTATGAATGGAAGTCTATGGGAAGAAAAGTGCAGTGTGACCGTAGCTTAAAATGGAAGAAATTGGCTTCTAACTTTGGCTGCCAGAAATGATGGTGAATCCATCACAGATTTTAACTCTAAAAGAGAAAATAATTTTTTTAAAATAATTTATATCATATTAATTTTTCACACTCTATATATTACAGTTTTTCACAATTGCTATGACACTTTTTTCAATACATTTAACAAGTTTTCTAAACTCTTAACACGGTTAGCACAACATCCGTCTTCGTGGGCTATACAATTAACACATTTCTTGTTGCTTTGACACAAAATTCATCCAGTTAACACAAATTTAAAATGCTTGAACTTCTTTTACACACAAACTCAACCAAAACCAAAACTATGTAATTTCGCAGTCCAATTTACCAATGCTTTCACACAGTATGTCAGAACAGATAACTTTATGTTCTAAACAGAACCTATATAGGCTAAAGCCAAAGTAAACAGCTGTTCATATTACATATTACTTCATATTACTGAAACACAAATATATTCCCTGTATATATATATATATATATATATATATATATATATATATATATATATATATATATACATATATATATATATATATATATATATATATATATATATATATATATATATATATATATATATATATATATATACAGAGTTCTGTAATGTGCTCAATGTTCCTTTCAAAAACCTCATGAGTCCTCTTTTGGAACATAGAGTATGATCATGTGATTTGAAAAACCACAACACATGAGTGTGGTTTCTAGATGGGAATCCGCTGTCATATATATAGACACACACACACACATATATGCATGTATGTATATATATATTTATGACAGCTCCCATCTCCCATATAAACATGATTCCCATCTAGAAAGCACACTCCTGTGTTGAGATTTTTCAAATCACATGATCATACTGTATGTTCTAAAATAATACTCATGAGGTTTTTGAAAGGAACAGTGAGCTTATTGCAGAACTCCTTCACCAATACGTCCAGGTAAGGTTATGCAATACAGTCATTACTTTACTATGCACAGTGTGTTTTGCAGTAACCTACTCTATAAACCTGGCGTTCATTAGTACATACATTAGTTATAGTACAGTGAACCATTTACACTGTGTCTAATTACTTTTAGAGAGTCATGAAGTTGGAGGTCAATCAAGTCCCACATGAAATTATCTATGTTGACGAGGCTGGCTTCAACTTGGCGAAAAGGCGTCGCCGTAGGAGAAACATAATAGGTTAAAGGGCCATCGTTACCATGCCGGCCAGATAAGAAGTGGGACAAATGCAGAAGACCAGGCAGTAAAATAAATTATTTAGTTTTTTATTATAATTGTGATGCTTTTTCAGCAATTCTGTGTCTGCATTTTTTACATAAACTGTAAATTTTATAAAGCAATTTTTTTCTTTTTTTTGTATTGAACTTTTGCAGTAAAAAAAAGAAAATGCATTTACTAAACCCAACAAAATGAAATTGTAGAGAGTCTTAAAATATAAGGGCAAAGCTGACACATAAACTAATGCAGTTTCTGTAATTTTAACTGATGATAGTGTTTTTATTGTCAGTGTGTTCTGATTGACTGAATGTTTCTGTTGAAAGAGAACATGTGTTAGTGTTTTGAACAATTATGTCATTTTGAAACATGTTTGCAGTGTTTTGTTAGACATGGTGTAGTGTGTTTGTTTATTATTGTATTTTGAAAAGTAGTTTAGAGGTTTAGTTTATAATGTGTGATTTTGAGCATAAAATTAACTGTTTTGTCAATTGTGTGTTTTAGGTGTGTTGCTGCGTTAAGAGTTTAGCAAACTTGTTAAATGTATTGAAAAAACTGTCATAGCCATTGTAAAAAACTGTAATTCAAATTGCATCTAATTTAAGTGGATGAAAAATAAATTTTGGTTTAGTATGTTAATTCTACTAATTCTACTCTAAAATAACAAAAATATTTAAACATTTCATAAACAAAATTATATGGATAATATTATAGTGACGATGCAGTGGCGCAGTAGGTAGTGCTGTCGCCTCACAGCAAGAAAGTTGCTGGTTCAAGCCTCGGATGGGTCAGTTGCTGTTTCTGTGTGAAGTTTGCATGTTCTCCCTGTGTTTGCGTGGGTTTCCTCCATGTACTCCAGTTTCCCCCACAGTCCAAAGATATGCGGTACAGGTGAATTGGGTATGCTAAATTGTTCATAGTGTATGAGTGTGAATGAGTTTGTGTGGATGTTGCCCAGAGATGGGTTGCAGCTGGAAGGGGCATCCGCTGTGTAAAAATGATCTGGATAAGTTGGTGGTTCATTCCGCTGTGACGACCCTGGATTAATAAAGCGACTAAGCCAAAAAAAATAATTGAGTGATAATATTATAGTATTACTTTTGCTAACCAGTAATTTAAAGGAACATATAATAATTATATTTTTTAATGACTTATCTTTTAAATTTAGTATCATCCCCTTTAATCTTAACTAATTGTACTAACTAAACTGGCATTTATTTGGCTTTTACTATTGCTGTTAAAAATGAGAGTTTATTAGAGAAACTAAATTATAAATACAATACCAGTCAAAAGTTTTGGGTCAGTTTTTTTAAAGAAAATTATTCTGTTCATCAGTTTATTAAAATTGCAGCATTTATTAAATGTAAAAAAAGTTAAAATGTTAAATGTTATTAAAATTTTAAATAACTGCTTTCTTATTGGATGTAGTTTCAAATGACATTATTATTCAATTCATTATTGTTTTATTACTATTAATATGAATAATAATAATAATAACAATAACAATAATTATTAATAATATAAGAGTGATTTCTGAAGTGACTCTGACGACAGAAGTAATGAAGCTGAAAATTCATAATTAAAATCACTGGAATAAATGTCTAAATTAAACTTTAAACTAATTTTGATCGGTCATTTTATAGTGCGATAACATTTTACTATTTTGCAAGTTTTACTGTATTTTTTATGGAATAAATGCATCCTGGGTGTGCAGGATAAGTTTATTTTAAAGCATTTAAAAATCCTGACCGCAAACTTTAGTCCAGTAGTTTATTTTGTAGAGTTTGTCAGAGAGTATGATAAATCTGTGATCATTTTAAAGGTTTTTTATGTTTACAGTAGTCAGTAATTCACATCACTTTCCTTCATTTTACTCTAAATTAAAGTTTTTTACAATGGCTATGACACTTTTTTCAATACATTTAACAAGTTTGCTAAACTCTTAAAGCAGCAACACACCTAAAACACACATTTGGCAAAACAGTTAATTTTATGCTCAAAATCACACATTATAAACTAAACCTCTAAACTACTTTTCAAAATACAATAATAAACGAACACACTACACCATGTCTAACAAAACACTGCAATCATGTTTCAAAATGAAATTATTGTTCAAAACACAAACACATGTTCTCTTCCAACATAAACATTCAGTCAATCAGAACACACTGACAATAAAAACACTATCATCAGCTGACATTACAGAAACTCCATTAGTTTATGTGTCAGCTCTGCCCTTATATTTGAAGTATCGTTACAGTTTTGTTTTGTTGGGTTAAGTAAATGCATGCATTTTCTATCGTTTACGGCAAAAATTCTATACAAAACGAAGAAAAAAAATTGCTTTATAAAATTTACAGTTTATGTAAAAAAAAAAATACAGACACAGAATTTCTGCAGCACAGACTTTTTTTGCAGAAGGACATCACTGCAAACAGAAAAAGCACCACAATTATAATACAGTTTTTTACAATGGCTATGACAGTTTTTTCAATACATTTAACAAGTTTGCTAAACTCTTAACGCAGCAGCACACCTAAAACACACAATTGGCAAAACAGTTAATTTCATGCTCAAAATCACACATTGTAAACTAAACTTCTAAACTTCTTTTCAAAATACAAACTAACACACTACACCATGTCTAACAAAACACTGCAAACATGTTCCAAAATGACATAATTGTTCAAAACACAAACACATGTTCTCTTTCAACAGAAACATTCAGTCAATCAGAACACACTGACAATAAAAACACTATCATCAGCTAAAATTACAGAAACTGCATTATTTTATGTGTCAGCTCTGACCTTATATTTTAAGACTCTACATTTTCATTTTGTTTGGTTTAGTAAATGCAGGCATTTTCATTCTTTTACTGCAAAAATTCAATACAAAAATAAAGAAATAAATTGCTTTATAAAATTTACAGTTGATGTAAAAAAAAAAATACAGACACAGAATTGCTGCAGTACAGACTTTATTTGCAAAAGGACATCACTGCAAGATATACCAACAGAAAAAGCACCGCAATTATAATTAAAAAACAAAATAATTTTCTATTCTGCCTGGTCTTCTGCATTTGCCCGACTTCTTCTCTGGCCCGGCATGGTAACGGTGGCCCTTTGGCCTATTATGTTTCTCCTACGGCGACGCCTTTTCGCCAAGTTGAAGCCAGTCTCGTCAACATAGATAATTTCATGTGGGGCTTGATTGACCTCCAACTTCATGACTCTCTAAAAGTAATTTGACACAGTGTAAATAGTTCACTGTACTATAACTAATGTATGTACTAATGAACGCCAGGTTTATAGAGTTGTTTACTGCAAAACACACTGTGCAAAGTAATCACTGTAATGCATAACCTTATGTGGACGTATTGGTGACAGAGTTCTGCAATGTGCTCACTGTTCCTTTCAAAAACCTCATTAGTCCTTTTTTAGAACATACAGTATGATCATGTGATTTGAAAAATCTCAACACATGAGTGTGCTTTGTAGATGGGAATCAAGTTCATATGGGAGATAAGAGCTGTCATATATATATATATATATATATATATATATATATATATATATATATATATATATATATATATATATATATATATATATATATATATATATATATATATATATATATATATGACAGCTCCCATCTCCCATATGAACATGAACAGCTGTTTACTTTGGCTTTAGCCTATATAATTTCTGTTTAGAACATGGTGTTATCTGTTCTGACATACTGTGTGAAAGCATTGGTAAATTAGACTGTAAAACTACATTGTTTTGGTTTTGGTTGAGTTTGCGTGTAAAAGAAGTTCAAGCATTTTAAATTTGTGTTAACTGGATGCATTTTGTGTCAAAGCAACAAGAAATGTGTTAATTGTATAGCCCACGAAGATGGATGTTGTGCTAAGCGTGTTAAGAGTTTAGGAAACTTGTTAAATATATTGAAAAAAGTGTCATAGCAATTGTAAAAAACTGTAAAATAAAAAAGTAATCTTCTATTCTGCTCTGTCTTTTGCCACATGTTCTCATCCACATTATACTTGATATCTTCTGTGGCCCGGCACGGTAACTGTGGCCCTTTGGCCTATTATGTTGTTCCTACGGCGACATCCCCAGCCTTGTCAACATTGAAAATTTCATGTGGTACTTGATTGGCCTCTAACTTCATGA
Organism: Danio rerio; assembly: GCF_052040795.2. NCBI lineage: Eukaryota > Metazoa > Chordata > Actinopteri > Cypriniformes > Danionidae > Danio > Danio rerio. The sequence continues at coordinate 16,579,463 of NC_141040.1, forward strand.
CTCTCTGAATGTAATTAGACACAGTGTATGCAAATGTTGTACTGTATATGTACTGTATGTACTAATGAACTCCAGGTTTAAAGAGTAGTTTACTGCAAAACACACTGTGTATAGTACAGTAATGACTGTATTGCATAATCTTACATGGACGTATTGGTGACAGAGTTCTTTGATGCGCTCACTGTTCCTTTCAAAAACCTCAAGAGTCCTCTATTAGAACATATGATCATGTGATTGGAAAAACCAAAACAAGACATGAGTGTGCTTTCTAGATGGGAATCAGCTGTCATATATATATATATATATATATATATATATATATATATATATATATATATATATATATATATATATATATATATATATATAACCGCAATATGCTGTTTCTCATTGGCAATTGAATAAAATACAGGGAATAAACTTGTGTTTCAATTCACAATTAGAACAGCTGTTCACTTTGACTTTATCCTATATAATTTCTGTTTAGAACATGGTGTTATCTGTTCTGACATACTGTGTTAAAGCATTTGTAAATTTGACTGTAAAATTACATTGTTTTGTTCTTGGTTGTGCTTGTGTGTAAAAGAAGTTAAAGCATTTTAAATTTGTGTTAACTAGATGCATTTTGTGTCAAAACAACAAGAAATGTGTTAATTGTATAGCCCACGAAGACGGATGTTGTGCTAACTGTGTTAAGAGTTTAGGAAACTTGTTAAATGTATTGATAAAAGTGTCATAGCAATTGTAAAAAACTGTAAACTGCATCCAAAACAATTTCATCAGTTGTTCTTCATCGTCTTCATAATCTACAGTACAATGAGCTATAATCAAGAAAATGTGTGGATTTTACCAGGCCAGACTGCGCACAACACTGGGTGATGTATTGCCAAGTGTTCCTAACAGCACTATATTTAAATCAAATAAAGCATCTTATTTTACTGCAACACGGGCACATTTGAAGCCAAACGTTCTTCCTGCCTTTGAGGAGGGCAAATAAAGAGCGTTCATGTATATTTTTCAAGTCCGGCCACAGAAAATGAGTGTCTTTTTCCCACTGGGTAAGCATTTACAGAAGCTGATGCTTTATTGAGGCTCGAGCCGCTGTTGTGTTTGGCAGCAGAACCGTGATCTTTTGAAGTGGAGTCTGGATCAGCCAAACAACAATGTTGCAACTGCTTCTGGGTATTCTCAGCAAAACGGCCCATTAAATGCACCCTTGATGATGGTAAAACACTTTCCTGAAAAAAAAATCCTTTCCTGAAACAGAAGAGTATAGGAAAGTGGAAAAAAACGATTTGCAAACATAAGAAAAAGCAAGATCAACTAAAGATTATTTCAGAAAACATGGCAAAAGTGCTTGTGAAATACTAAATAAGTAATGTAGTGGTTTGAATGACTCTCTTGAGATGAATTAACTTAATGTTTAGGTTTGCATACTTTTTTAGTCAATTTTTATTTTCAGTTTTTACAGATTTAATCAGTCTACAATTGTCTTGTAAAATAATGAGGAAGACAACAAGATCGAAAATTAAGCTCTGTTTAACCTCATCCATTAAACATCCAAATATATCAAACCCTATCAATTAACTTAGTAGATGTTACAGTTTTTTACAATGGCTATGATAGTTTTTTCAATACATTTAACAAGTTTGCTAAACTCTTAACGCAGCAACACACCTAAAACACACAATTGGCAAAACAGTTAATTTCATGCTCAAAATCACACATTGTAAACTAAACCTCTAAACTACTTTTCAAAATACAATAATAAACTAACACACTACACCATGTCTAACAAAACACTGCAAACATGTTCCAAAATGACATTATTGTTCAAAACACTAACACATGTTCTCTTTCAACAGAAACATTTAGTCAATCAGAAAACACTGACAATAAAAATACTATCATCAGTTAAAATTACAGAAACTGCATTAGTTTATGTGTCAGCTCTGCCCTTATATTTTAAGACTCTCTACATTTTCATTTTGTTGGGTTTAGTAAATGCAGGCATTTTCTTTCTTTTACTGCAAAAATTCAATACAAAAATAAAGAAATAAATTGCTTTATAAAATTTACAGTTTATGTAAAAAAAAATACAGACACAGAATTGCTGCAGTACAGACTTTATTTGCAAAAGGACATCACTGCAATATATACAAACAGAAAAAGCACTGTAATTTTAACTAAAAAACAAAGTAATTTTCTATTCTGCCTGGTCTTCTGCATTTGCCCGACTTCTTCTCTGGCCCGGCATGGTAACGATGGCCCTTTGGCCTATTATGTTTCTCCTACGGCGACGCCTTTTCGCCAAGTTGAAGCCAGCCTCGTCAACATAGATAATTTCATGTGGGACTTGATTGACCTCCAACTTCATTACTCTCTAAACACAGTGTAAATGGTTCACTGTACTATAGCTACAGTAATGTATGTACTAATGAATGCCAGGTTTATAGAGTTGTTTACTGCAAAACACACTGTGCATAAAGTAATCACTGTATTGCATAACCTTACCTGGACGTATTGGTGACGGAGTTCTGCAATGTGCTACTTGTTCCTTTCAAAAACCTCATGAGTCCTTTTTTTAGAACATACAGTATGATCATGTGATTTGAAAAATCTCTTCTTTCGCTTTCTAGATGGGAATCATGTTCCTATGGGAGATGGGAGCTGTCATAAATAAATAAATAAATATATATATATATATATATATATATATATATATATATATATATATATATATATATATATATGTGTGTGTGTGTGTGTGTGTGTGTGTATGTATATATACATATATGTATGTATGTGTGTGTGTGTGTGTGTGTGTCTATATATATGACAGATGACAGCGGATTGACAGCGGTATATACACACACACACACACACACACACATATATATTTATATACACACACACAGGGAATGTATTTGTGTTTCAATTGACAATATGAACAGCTGTTCACTTTGGCTTTAGCCTATATAGGTTCTGTTTAGAACATGGTGTTATCTGTTCTGACATACTGTGTGAAAGCATTGGTAAATTGGACTGCGAAATTACATTGTTTTATTCTTGGTTGTGCTTGTGTGTAAAAGATGTTAAAGCATTTTAAATTTGTGTGAACTGGATGCATTTTGTGTCAAAACAACAAGAAATGTGTTAATTGTATAGCCCACGAAGATGGATGTTGTGCTAACCGTGTTAAGAGTTTAGGAAACTTGTTAAATGTATTGAAAAAAGTGTCATAGCAATTGTAAAAAACTGTAAAAACATGCTAGTAGCAGCTAGCTCTTTAGCCACGTATTACAATTACAACATGCTAACATGCTAAACATGAGTAACCGGCTACAAATATTCAACGTACACCATGTGAAAGCTATGAATATTTCAGCATAGCAGCATACAATTCAAGTAACAACGGCTAATTGTGTTTATAATGTTAGCAAAATGATTTCATGATGGAAACATGTTATACATGTCTAAACATACATCTTAGAAATATTAAAGTTGGAAGCCAATCTAAAACATGCAGAAAACATGCCACTATTGTTAAATTGTGTTGACTATTTGCTAAATACTATAAGCATGCTAGTAACATAATAATTAATGTCAGCAATGGCAATTAAGTCTTGGTAATGATGACAATGTTTAATTTTGCCGCAGCTTGCTAATTTGTTAATATATGTTATATGTTACACTATCTTCAGCTAAAAATCATTAGCCAAGTCTTAAACATTTTTTTTTTTAAATTACGTTGGTAACATTCCAATACTTTGCTAGCAAAATACAGCACCATGCTAATTAAAGCAATATGCAACATAGTATTAGCCATGCACTAAAATGTGATAAGAACATGCTAAACATGCTATCTAGTGTTTATTGAAAATCTCACACGAGTATAAACTTAGAGTAAAACTTATTTTTACAATTGTAACAAAGTTTGATACATTTAGGCAAGGCTTTCTAAAACCAACATAAATGTTGTCCCACGTCATGAACTGCAATTTTAGTTTATAAACATACAGATGAATTAACTTAATGTTTAGGTTTACATACTTTTTTATTCATTTGTTTTCCTTTCATTTCGTACAAGTTTTTTTAAGTCTACTAATTATTTGTTAAAAAATGAGAAATTGCAATGGTTTATCACATGTTTATAGCACGCTAGCAACAACTTTATTGTTAGCAATCCATTAAAATTACAACAAGCTAACATGCTAAACATGAGAAATCAGCTAGAAATATTCAACGTCAGACACTTTTTTAAGACTTGCAAGAAAGATGCTAGCAGCATACAATTCAAGCTGACTAACCAACAGATAAAGGCTAGCAACATGATAATTCATGACAGAAACACAATAAACAGGTCTGAACATGTCTTAGAAACATGCTAGAAATATTCAAGTTGGTAGCCAATATAAAGCATGCAAGAAACAAAACTGTTACTTATTTGATAAATACATGCAGCATGCTAATTTGTGATAAAAAAAAAAAACATTTAAAAACTGTGTATTTAGTGCTCAAACATGCTAGTAATATATGCTTTCATGTCAGCAATGTATTAACAATGGTAGAAAAATCATTGTTAATGATGGCAATGTTTGCTGCAGCATGCTAATTTTTGCAAATGGATGTTAATATATGCTATAGTATCTTCAGCTAAACAACATTAGCCAAGTTATAAAAAATGGTGGCAAAATTTTAGTTATTGCTAGCGAAATATAAACATGGCAGCACCATGCTAATTAATTAAGAAAATATGCAACATGGGATTAGCCATCTGCTAAAAAACATGTTAGGAACATGCTACTCATGCTATCCAATAATTATTGAAAATCTCACATATTTTAGAGTTTAAACATAGTTTCATACATTTAGGCACGGCTTACTAAAACCAACATCAATATTATCAATATAATTATATCAAAACTGTAGTATGTCTGCAATAGTCAAACATGTTTGCATATTTTTGTGTGAAATTTACCTTATTTAAGTTGCTATTTTTAAGCAGTGTCCTCGCTATCATATTATCGATCCTTTCATCAAACATTGTCAAGGTGCAATGGAGCGTCACAAATGAACCAATGACAAGCTAAGTAACACAATGTTTGAGATCCTGCTAACCAAAATAAACATAAAACAACGAAAGGATTAGAAAAGGAGATGCCGAGTTCAACTGAGTTCAACAGGTATAGGTGTGTAACACACAAACACATACCTTATACCTATACACTGTTATAAATGGTGATCCTTCAGGACAAACTGTGTGATTTTCAATAACTTTTCACACAAATCTAATAAGTTCATACACTAACTAAACAAATAAATAAAACCATTTGTATCCCTATACACAATAATAATGTGTATTTTTAATTATGAATAGCCACTCCATCACAATATAATACAACTTAAACGCCAAAAAAAAAAAAAAGATAATAAACCCACACATCATCATTTTAAATGAACAAGGAGCTGGTGAAGACAGTAAAACAGCAAAGGAGAGAGGCAGATGGGCACTGTGCCCTTAAAATCTTTAAAGATGCCAGAGGAGACACACAAGTTGTAATGACCTTGGTATAATTATTAGACATGCATGTAAAATGACAGAATGCAAAACAGGCAGCAGGTCAAACTGCTTCTGTTCTGTCATATTTTACTCACTTTAGTTTTCTTCAGTAGAACACAAAAGAAAATGTTAAGCAGGATGTCCTCTTTTATTTCTTTTAAGATATTAAAGTTCTAAAAATTCTCTTTTGGGACTTTTACTTTTTAATAAACATGGATTACTTTTAAAGTTCCACACATTCATTTATCCACTTTAAAGAAAGCCATAAAGTAGAAGAACTCTTTAAATTGAAAACTCTTTAAACCTCCCAAAATCTCAGCTTATCAGGATCGTTAAACAGTTCCACAAGCAGCATCGGTAGCTTCACTTATTACTAACCTGTTTGACTATTTCTGTCAGATGTCTACAAAGGACCTGGGATTTAATGAAAATACTTTCGTTAGATATCACCATAGTGGAGAACAGATATTACTCTACTTGGGCTCTTTGACTCTTGATTTTTATGTAATATTTTTTTCTTTGATTGCTTTCATTCTGTAGTGTCGGGCTAAATATGCAAGGCTTATTATTTAAAAAAATTTAAAAAGTTAAACGAGGGCTATAATTCGGACTTTAACTGTATATACATACAGTTGAAGTCAGAATTTTAGTGCCCTTTTAAATATTTTTTGCTTTGTAAAATATTTCCCAAATGATGTTTACCAGACCATATTTTCACAGCATGTCTGATAATATTTTGTCTTCTCAAGAAAGTCTTATTTGTTTTATTTCAGCTAGAATAAAAGCAGCTTTTTTTTTTAAAGCCTTTTTAAGGTCAAAATTATTAGCCCCTTTAAGAATTTTTTTTCAATAGTCTACAGAACAAACCATTGTTATTTGTTATACAATAACTTGACTAAATACCCTGACCTGCCTATATATATATATATAAATTTGGTGTTTTATCACTTTAAGTTAATTTGTTTTTCTTCATATTCATGAAATTAGATACTTTTTTGGGGTTTATATCATCTAGTTTTCTACTTTAAAAATCTAATACATGTGTTTATAAATATATACATTGATCCATTGAAAGTTGTTTTGAGTTAGGAATACCAAATGTTTTCCTCCTATTCAAATATTACATTGAAGGGTCCATACAACATAAACGTGGAGAAAATAATTTTTAAAACATGTTCATATAGAACACTACAAAGGCTAAAGGCATGAAACCGTTTAGAAAAAAATGGGCACAAATGGGTTAAGGCCTGTGTTCGGTGAACTGCTCTCTTCGCAAACACTGTACAGTAACACACCCAAAGTGGTCTATTATAATGCATAATTAACACATTACCTGTTTTGTCGACCCATTATTTTGTGGTTATGTGGTTCTGCTGTACGTGAAGGTTCTGCTGTCTGGGCACGTGAGGGCGGGGAAGGTATTCTGATGGGAAACAAAAAGCATTTTGGACTGTTTGAGGGTGTGACTATAGAGAGTACAAAATGATTGAGTGGCCATTAATGTGTTTTCATTGTGTTGAGTTAACAGACGTTTTAATGGTAAATGTTTGGATATATTGTTAAATGGGATTAATAATTGAATTGTAAAAAATTATAATAATCCACCCAGAAAGGCACATAATTGTTATTAATGAATGGCTGAAACATACTGTACCTTACCATTGTTCCACTAGTTATACTAGATAATTAATAAAACAAATAAGAAAAGGAGAGTTTGCTGGGGCGACATGGTGGCTCAGTGGTCAGCATTATTGCCTCATAGCAAGAAGGTCACGGGTTTGAGTCCTGGCTGGGTCGGTTTACATTTCTTTGTGGATTTTACATGTACTCATTGGTTTCTTCCGGGGGCTCCGGTTTCCCCCACAGTCCAAAGACATGCCCTATAGGTGAATAGAATAAACTTCATTGGCCATGGTGGTTGTGTATGAATTTTAGAGTGTATGGGTTGCAGTTAGAACAGCCTTCGCTGTGTAAAACATATGCTGAATAAGTTGAAGGTTCATTCCACTGCGGCGACCCCTTATGAATAAAAAGACTAAGCCGAAGGAAAATAAATGAATGAGAGTTTGCTGACTTTTCAGAGTAAATATTTAAAAATTTGGATATTTTTGTTTGCAATATATTTGAATCATTTACATAATTATAATAAATAACCATTTTAAACATAATTCTGATCCATGATCCTTATGTTGCACAGGCATTTTTTTCAGGTGAAAAACTATACATTTTTCTTTTATGTCAAAAATCATTTGGATATCAAGTAATGATTATGTTCCTGTTACAGGACGACTAAGACCAAAACTGTGAGTGAAGAGTTTAGTGAATTTGATGGCAGATGAAACAGAAATTACCAAACAGTGTCTATTGGAAGCGGAGATGCGGATCAGATAATAAAGAGCAGAGATGCCCAAAGTTTTGGTCCACCATCCCATTTGAGAAGAGAGTTAGAATGATGAAGAGGCGAAAGAGATCATCATTTCTACTTTGATGTAACCTTTGTTTGTTTGTTTGCTTTATTACTGAGCAACAACAAAGCAAACTAAAATTAAAGGTTGCAAATTAATCTGAGTTTTTAAAAATGTAAATAATGACACTTGACAGATAGAGGACTTTAAAGACTTCAGCTAGAAATTCAAGGTAAAAACTAGAGTAACTCCATTATTTTATAAATAAGATTGCTTTTACTGTAATAAGTTCATTATAAAAATGTAAAATATAATGTATTAGTTAATATTAATCAAAGTTTAGTTATTTTAAAATATTATTAAATAAATAAGGAAATGACCCATGGCTACCATAGTAGCCTCAGTCAAGTTTGGTGTTCGGCCCTTCATAAGGAAAGGTTTGGGCTTTGAAATAGAGAATGATATGGAGGGACCAGAGGATGGAGATGAAAACAGGATTCACAGAGAGAATCAGGAAACCTGCACCAGACAAGTCCAGGAGGAAAACTCACTAGAAAGGAATACTGGGGATAACAGGGAAACAAGACCAGTAAGACATTTTCAGAAAAGCTAGCTATCACTGACCGTGAGAGTTTGTCCTTCTGTCTAACAACAAGGCCAGACACCAAGTGAGCTGAAGTGCTGGTATTTAAAAGACTGGCATGAATGGTCAGGGATGGCATGCCGGTGTGGGGATAGTTAAAAACTCAGATGAAGGTAATTGGAGTGATGGTTTGCAATGAGTGCCTGGTCTGGCTGTTACAGTTCCAGATAACACTTTATTTTGTTGTTTCATTTGAGTATTAGTCAACACAGGCTCATTCTGAAAATGTAGTCCCGCGGATGTTTCTGGAGCCCGTGAATTATGTAACTGAAAGTACGTATGGTTGCATTTAATTTTTTTAAGTGGATGCTATGGGGCGGTATGATGCCTTCCCTTTTGGCGCTTACCTGCTAACCGCTTACCTCCATGTGGAGGGCTTTCCCACTCCATCCAGTTTGTCCAGTTAGCTCGTCATGTACGTCGAAAGATTTTAGACGTATAGAGGAGTTGACCAGGATGACGATGATGACCAGGTTTGAGTCCGGGGAAGAGCGGTTCCAGAAATCAGGTAAGACAAAAACAGAATCCAAAAAATAAAATGACCAAAAGAACAACAGGGTGAGAATGTGGTAAAATCCAAAAACATGGTAAAAATCAGTCGAGGGCTTTTTTTCTGCATGGCGGGGGCGTGAACAACACTCGCGAGAAACATTTGAGATGCGAAAAGCACACACAGTGGCCTTTCGCCGATTCATTCATTCAATCATTTTCTTGTTGGCTTAGTCCCTTTATTCGGGGTCGCCACAGCGGAATGAACCGCCAACTTATCCGGCACATTTTTACGCAGTGGATGCCCTTCCAGCAGCAACCCATCTCTTGGGAACATCCACAAACACACACACACACACACACACACACACACACACACACACACACACACATTTACACACACTCATATAATATGGACAACTTAGCCTACCCTATTCACCTGTACTGCATGTCTTTGCACTGTGGGGGAAACCAGAGCACCCGGAGGAAACACACGCGAACCCAGGGAGAACATGCAAACTCCACACAGATATGCCAACTGAGACGAGGTTCGAACCAGCAACTTTCTTGCTGTGAGTCGACAGCACTACCTACTGTGCCACTGCTTCGCCCCATTCGCGAAAACAAAAAATGCAAAAATACATGCCTTCTGGGACGTAATTCGCTGCCTCCAGAAACATCCAACGCACTGCATTTTCATAATGAGCCTGGGTTGGTATTAGTATACAGCTTGCCTAATATCTGTTGATACTGCTCCTTTAACAGACATTTACCTGTCTATAAGAAACTTTGCAAGTACATGTCAACTTACACTAACCCTAACCCCAACCTAAAAGTCTACTTATAATCTAATGAGAAAAAGTTGACATGTAGATGCAATGTAACTTAAATTCAACAAATGGATCAAAATAAAGTGTGACCCAGATCCGTTTAGATTGTTTATAAATTTACAACTGTAAATATATAAAAACTCAAGTTTTGATTAATAATATGCAATGTTAACAACTTAATGAGCCCCTATTATGTACTTTTTGCAAATTACCTTCCATGTAGTGTGTAACACGGCTCTGTGTGAAGTGAAATATCCAGCTAATCTAAAAGTGCACAGTGTTTAAAACTATTGATACATTTATAAAAGAGTTGACCCAGAGTGCTTTAAATGAATCGTCTTGATAATGAATCTTTAGCTGTGTTGGCATGATGCCAATATTAAACTTAAGCCCGCCCCAATTGTTGTGCATGCAAAAACCAGGAAAAATTGAAACCTGCGGCCCTGCCCACAAACACTTTAACAGATCCCGGTCGAATGAAGTCATTAAGACGGTGGGTCAGCTGGATATTAATGGAAGTGTGAGGGAAAGTTAGTGTTGTTCTCTCTATCCAAAGATGAAACTGTGAAGAGTCAGTGGTTAAAGTTTATTTTTGAAAAAATAGCTCAGCATTATAGCCCAGCCTTGTGCTGTTCCCGTCATTTTTCTGACGAGTGCTTCAGCAATCTACATACTTACAACTGGGGATTCGTCGGCCGTTTGTTAAAGGAAGGATCAGAAAAGACTGTTGATGTATGAGACTTTGTCAACTCTACAGGAACTTTATCAGTACATGGATCAGTGGATCATGGATCAGTTTATTCCCCTTTCTCTAACTTGCAAATTATGTATTTAACGGTGTTTTGTCGCGGTTCATTAATAAATCATCATTAATAAAGGGACTAGTCCGACAAGAAAATGAATGAACTGTGTTTTGTTACTTGTATCAACTTGTACTGTATCTGGTTAACTCTTTATATTCTCATATTGCATCTAATGCCACGTTGAAACCGCGGCATGAGATGATTTGTTTACACATTTAAATACCTTATGGAGCTTGCGTTCCACTGTCCTTTGTTGTTGCTAAAGCCACCGTAAGCTGTTCTTACACACATGCAGCAGTCAAGGTTCAAAATAGTGCAGCTTTTGCCACTGTGTGGATTGATACTGAATGGGTTGAAATTAGTTTTCCCGGATAAATAACAAAATGGGTGGGTGGCTGGAGATGGGTCTGAAATACAGGAGATTCCCGGGAAAAACAAGAGTGTTGGCAGGTATGCTCACACATACACCATGCACTCTGACTACTGCAATATTGGGTCCCACTTTATATTAAGTGGCCTTAACTAATATGTACTTACATAAGAATTATTAGTTTGTTACAATGTACTTATTGTGTAAATAAATGTATTTACTGTGTACTTATGCTTGATTAAATACATGTATGTAATTACATCTGTAATTAGCTTTTGTAATTACACTTGTAAATGCACTGTTGACCATCCCTTACACTTTAACCCACCCTTAAACCTACCCATGCCACCAAACCTGTTCATAACCCAACCTCTATCCCAACTTAAAAGCACCACAAGTGTTCTCAAATACATTATAAACACAGTAAGTACATTGTATTTATTGTTTTTTTTTATGTAAGTACATAGTAGTTAAGGACACAATATAAAGTGGGACCCAATATTGTTGATATGCCATGCTGGGCATTTCTCTCTGTCTTGCGCTAAACACTGTTGACCAATCGCAACAGGCTTTCATTGGTCCAATCAGCACAGATTAGCTTCGCGCCAAGGATGAGAACAAATGAATCACTGAACGAATCATATGGGAGTTGCTTGGATAGTTGGGTAAAAAAAAATGCATATTATAAGACAATGAACGTGTTTTTGACCTTGCATGCATATCAGCCTGTTGTTGGAGGCCTTTAAAACCGAAATATGACCTTTTTAATGTATAACAGGGGCTCTTTAATTTAAACAACTTAAAGGCAGATTTCTCAGTATTTTGTTTTTACTTACCCTCAGATTACAAAATTCTTCCAACTACTTCCCTATCCCAACAAAGTCAATAGAAAAAAATGTTTAAAACATGTTCATATAATGCATAGATTCCATTTCCATAAAAGGCAATTTTTGTTCACCTCTCTTCACACTTGTTTCATTGTTCACCTTTTTGCTAATTTGTGTGTAACATTATTTCACCCATATTATTGACATTTTATGTTCACATTGTGATCATATCTGGCACTTTCCTTACTTTTAATATATATATATATATATATATATATATATATATATATATATATATATATATATATATATATATATATATAAATATATATATAAACACTTGGGCAAGCTTAATTTACTGCAAACATACACTGCAAAACATGCTAGGTTCCACACAATTCCTACATGTTGTTCCAACACAACTCAAATAAGTTAATTCAATTGTTTTTACAATTTTAAGTGGATTGGATATAAAACAGTTAGATTGATTTTAAATAATCAGAGAAAGTCATATTTTGAGTGTACAATGTGTCGTCCTTTGACCCAAATTTTAGTGTATGACAAGGAATTCATATTTTAATTCACTTCTCGTTCGTTTTAGCGCAAGTTCATTTGATTGAGCTCCTCTCAGAATCTAGGGAAGTGCAATATCCAAGAGTGCACTTCATCTTCGGTATGCTTAGGATGCACAAATTAGACAAGTGGCCCGGTCAGACTCTCTCTCTCTCTCTTTCTCTCTCCCTCCACTGTAATTAATTTAATTGTTTGGCCATGTTCCAGTCAGCCAGTGATTTGTGTTTTGGTCCAGACAGACAAGCGAGCCAGAGACCCTTCAGATCATGCGGGACAGATGCCCACTCCAATGCCTGTCTGGGACGGCCCATTTGATTGGAATGCTGTTTGAAGTCCCATGGGAGATTTCCTGGTCATTATAATATATGCAGTACGTGGCCATGTGTTGTTGCTCTGTCCCATGGGGTGGAGAGTGTCTTATAGAGAGTAGAAAAATATCATGTCTGCTGTTTATGACATATTTAATTTTTAGAGCAACGCTTTTTGATGAAATATGTTAAGTTTGGAACTTGAAAGCACTATTTTTTATGCACAAATTCAAGCCTAAAGGCATATTATGCATTTATTTATTAGATACAGAAATGAGTAAAACAGCAATATTGTGTAATTTTACTGTTTAAAATAACTTTTAAACATATATGTTTTAATATATAACCTGAACTATCTGTATCGGTACATCTGTTTTTAAATGTATTAGCATAATAAAGTATAGTATAGACCACTGAAAAATAAAAACAGACTGCTAACTTACCTTCAGACCAAGATGCCAAGATGTAACTTATTCTTCTTTGTTAGAACATTATGTGATAACATTAAATATAAGATTATTATAATACCAGACCTTTACCGCATATTTTAACAATTGTTCTTATAGATTTAATTTGCTAAATGACAAAACTACAACTTTACATAATATCTTTCTTACTGTTTATAGGTCAGAATTTAAGTCAGCTCATTTTTACAACGGGAAATGTTTTTAATATGTACTTACATACAAGTTCCATACAATTCCTTCATAATGTCCTAACACAAATCCATTAAGTTAACTTATTTGTTTTATGTTCAATCCACTCAAATTTGCAAAAACTTTGAAGTTGTTCCAAAAAAAAAAAAAAAAACATACTCATTGTAAAAACGTACCCCATCTACATTTCTGAAGAGTGTAAATTATTTAGTTATAGCTACGTCTGGCTGTGTTTTGTCTTTAAAACAAATACTACGAGTCAGCAGACGCCGCTGATGACTTCTGTTACTTTTCGCGCCAGTAGCAAACCGCTTACCTCCATATGGATGGCTTTATTGCTGTTACCAGTGGCTCGCCACATACATTAGCAGTCTTAAGACGCAGAGACTAATTGACTGTGAGTCCAGTGAAAAACGGTTCCAGAAAACAGGCAAAACAAAAACAATAAGCAAGTAAAAAACAGAGTGAGAATGTGTTAAGATCTGAAAACATGATTTAAAAAAATCAGGTGGGCACGATGGCTTTTCTTTTCTCTTTGGGCTAAGGGAAGGGAGTGATTGGGCCAATCAGATGCTTTTGAAAACACTACACATTAAAAAAACTCTGAGTTATTTATTTAACCCAATGGTTGAGTTTAACATATTTGGTGCTTTGTTGGGTTATTTTTAACCAGTATTAGGTTATTTATTAATAACTTAACCAGTTAGGTTAAATATTTGGTGCTTTGTTGGCTTATTCATAACCTTTATTTGGTTATTTATATCATAACTCAACCATCTGGGTTAAAATTTTGAATTTCAACCAATGACTGTAAAAAATATGGACGACGCGACAGCCCTTTTTCCCATTGAACGCCTTGAGGGCAAAACGCCTGCTTGACGGGCACAAACTGTCGCAAAAGACTGCTGAAATTGGAGCCAGACATGCGCAGAAGGATTTTCTGATGGAGCCAGAGGAGGAGCCGCGAAAATGAGCAGAGTCGAGCTTCCAATCAAACGCTTTATGTAAAATCAACCACGCCCCCCGAACTTCTCAGCATGCGTTTGCTGTCATATCAACACAAATGGATGTAATAACGTTAACAAATATGAGGGTTTTATATATTCAATCGCGCCAGCTCCAGGCCGCAGCGCATAACTTACTCGCGGCGTCGCGGGCTGATTCCGGCTCGCATGCGGCAGCGCCTGCTCGCTCGGCCGCCGCATCTGGCTCGATTGACTCGGGCTGGAATCGGGTAGTGAGTCCAGGCATCCGGAGTAGGTCCAGCGGAGGTAACGTTAGTCAGTCTGAGCTCTAAGAGATAAGTCTCCGGCAGGCGAGAATCTAGCCGGAACTGTGTTTTGCTATCTGGGTGGCTAGGCGTGTATCAGCAAACTAATAAAGCCCGAAAAAAGCCCTGAACTTAGCGAATAAACAGTGTTCCACCAGGATCATGTATGTCAGAAACTATAGTTTACTGCTGAACTCATTTTGTCATGGTAAAATAACACAGAAATCGAATAATAACATTTCAGTCTATTTCAGTCTCCTGCCGAAGCTCAGACGCCGCGCTTTGAGAAACTGTCAATCACGATGACACGCCCAGCATTAAATTACTGCTAACAACAAACTGTTTACAAAAATGAAGATCTGCACCTA
Source organism: Danio rerio (assembly GCF_052040795.2). Lineage (NCBI taxonomy): Eukaryota > Metazoa > Chordata > Actinopteri > Cypriniformes > Danionidae > Danio > Danio rerio. Next base: position 16,594,568 of record NC_141040.1, read on the forward strand.
TTTCAGCACAATAACCAGTGCCTTAATCGACCAGAACTATCTTTCGGGACATTTTATTGCAAGTGTAATATTTTTTTTTATTTGGGCTCAAGTCTCCTTCATTAACACGGAGGAGGCGGGCTTTATGACTTGTACTGCAGCCAGCCCCCAGGGGGCGATCTAACGGCCGAAACCTTCACTCAAACGTAGGCTTGCGGCACACTTGATTTCAACAGTCAACTGATTTAACTGAGACCAAACAGTTGTATGGATATACGTGCATAATGTTTTCGTGTTATAAAAGTTAAGCTCCTGCGCAATAATATTGTTTTTGTTTCATCAAATTACCTCTCCGTGTCGTGTTTTTTATATCAGTTTCACCAGCACTCTTAATTATTGATGATACAAACGCTTGCTCATAGCCGATCTATACTAAATGGATAAAACCCTTTCTTTACCTTACATGTTCATCTGTACAGTTTGTTTTTTTGAAGAAATGATACACATATTTTCGATATCCAGCCGTCATTGTCAGCTTTAGGACATAGCAGAGACATTTATGTATTTACACAGCCATAGTTATAAAAATAGTAGTAGTAGTGATACCAGAGTGGAAAAAAAATAACATTTAATCAAAATAACCCAATGCATTGGGATAAATTATATAACCCAAATGCATTGGGTTAAAATAACCCATAGTTGGGAAGATGCTACAATAACCTATAGTTGGGTTATATGTTGGGGTATTTTTAACCCAACTATTTTAGCAGAGTATGGTTGGGTTTAGTGAAGGAGTGATTGGGGGGGCTCGGTAAGTTGTTCAGACAGTCATTCAGACTGCGGTCTCTGATGAAATTTTGCAAGAAGAGCAGGTGCTATTGCGAGAGAAATCTGAGTACTGAAAAAGCGTACACAGCGGACTCATTCTTAAAAAAATAAACAGAAAAAAATGTACGTCCTGGGACGTATTTGGCACTTTCCAGAAATGTATACAGGGGTACGTATCCATAATCACCCTGGGTTCACCCTGTTTTGTTGTTTCAACCCGTTTTAAATAAGATGTCTGAACAAGCAGAAATAGCTATTTTTGGGTGTATATTGAAAATCTGGATATACCTAGGCAAAGCTGAACAATACGATTTCATACATAAAATGCCATACTGCATTTCAAACACCAACTTTTCCTTGTTTACACGTGAATCCAAGGAGTGTAAAATTCAGGTGGAAAACAGGCCTATTGGAACAACATAATGACTAAGAAGACCCATACAGGATCATTAATATGGATGCCCGAGCAGGCAGCGTTTGATTGGTCACAACATTTTCTAGCGAGATTACAATAATTATATATTTTCACATTCATTTTAAGTTTGAATTAGTAAGCTTGAATTAATTATTCCATGTATGCCAGACTCATATTTTGAAATAGGAGAGACTTTTGGAATAAAAAGCAGCCAGTGATGCATGACCACAAAACGTCTTGCCTTTACAGCATATCAGAACCCAAAATGCAGGATATACAGATTATACATTTATTTAGCGACACGTCAAAGAGGCATACAGTCTGTTTAAATGTATTTTTTTGTTAGTTTACCATGTATATTGTGAAATTTGCTGGCCATTTGTATTTGCAATGTGGCAACAAATGCATGTAGGTTTAATGCATATTTACGCATCATGTCATACTCATACTCCGCTCTACTTCCTGCCTGTGTTTTCATATAAGTGCACATTTTGACTTTGCAGAGTTAGACATGTTCCTCTTTCAGCAAGTTTGGCTGATCCTGGAAAATCAGTTCAGTCCAAAAATAAAACCAAATTCTATACCTTTCAAGAGTTCACAGTTAGCTGATGAATGTTTATTAAACTTGTTTGGCATGCTGTCCCGGGAGAGAGCCCTGAGCTCATGAGCTCATATACTGTAAATTTCTGTAATTTACAGGTCGTTTTTTTTTTACTGTAAATTTCTGTAATTAAACAGTCTTTTTTTTAACTGTACATTTCTGTAATTTATTGATCATTATTTTATATTTTTTATTTATGTTTGTTTAAAAAAAGTTAAATATATTTTTTTCACAGTGTAATACATTAACTAACATTAACTAATACAACCTTTTTGTAGTGTTATCAAAAAATCATACTCGCTGGTGTGTGTGTGTGTGTGTGTGTGTGTGTCCATGTTGGTAAGTGTGGGTGTGTTTCTGTGTGTTGTGTCTGTTTAAGTGTACTTTTATCTGTGTGTAGTTGTGTGTGTGTGTGTGTGTGTGTCAGTTTGTGTAGTTGTGTGTGTGTGTATGTGTTGTGTCGGTTGAGTGCATTTATCTGAGTATAGTTGTGTGTGTGTGTGTGTAGTTGTGTGTTTGTGTGTTTTGCTGTGTGTTTAATCTGTGTAGTTGTGTGTGTCTGTGTGTGTAGTTACATCTTTGTGTGTATCCATGTAGGTAAGTGTATGTGTGTGTGTGTTTCAGTGTGTTTATGTGTTGTGTCTGTTTGAGTGTTTACATCTGTGGGTAATTGTGTGTGTCTGTTTGTTTGTATGCATGTAGTGTGTGTTTGTTTGAGTTTGTTTGTATATAGGTGTGTGTGCATTTGGTGTGTGTGTGTGTGTGTGTGTGTGTGTGTGTGTGTGTGTGTGTGTGTGTGTGTGTGTGTGTGTTCTACAGACCAGAGTGAAAGATGGTAAATTAATACCCTCTGTAACCATTTCTGCAGCTTTGCATTTCCTGTAAATGCAGAGAGAAGTGGAAACGGGGATTAACGGGAATAACGCAGACATGGACGGCTCAGACCCAGCAGGAGAGCAGGACAGAGGGGGAAACACAGACGGAGCAGAAAATGGGGCAATGAGGGCGGTAGAGACTGACAGTAAAGGAGAGAAGAGGCTTGTGTTCCTGGCAGATGCAGACTGAGGCCCCTCGATGACTCAGAGCAGCTTTTACAGCAGGTCCAGGATCAGTTGTGAGCTTCATATATCAGAGCGATGACTGTGAGTGAGTCACTGCATGATGAGCTCAGGCCACTGCAGGTATCACATTAGTTCTGACTTTCAAAGGCTTACCTTTATCCAGTTACACACACACACACACACACACACACACACACACACACACACACACACAAACACACACAAACACACACACACACACACACACACACACACACACACACACTTACATACAATCACACTCAAACAAACACAAACACACACAAACAAACACATGCACACACTCCACCACAGAATTACACACACAGACACACACAACTACTCAGATATAAACACACTCAGACACAACACACACACCTACATTGACACACAAGGACACAACTACACACAGACACACATAACACAGATTAAACACACACACACGCACGCACGCACGCACGCACGCACGCACACAGAAATACATTTAAAAAAACACTGCACATTTAAAAACAATCAAACACTCACACACACACACACACACCTACATGCACATATACACATTCAAACACACACAACTACGCACACGCATGCATGCCTACATGCACACACTCAAACACAACTAAACACACACACAGACAGACAACTACACACATATATTAACACACTTAAAGACACAACTACATGCATTCAGACATTCAAACACATAACTACACACACACACACTTGATTTAACTGGCTAGCGAAAATGACAATATTTTTTTCCACTGAAATACTCTCAAAACTGATGCAATTGCTTCATAAATTTCAGTGGTCTGGGGGGGATTTTTGCTCGCTCTGCTCTGAGTTTGTTGAAGGCTTTGACGCGCAGAGGAAATTGTAGAGCATCTTGCATGTGGGTGTGTGTGATAAGTGTCGGGGTCAGTCCAGTGCCAGGCTCCTCTGTCTCCACAAGGTGTTTTACTTTACTCTTCACTTCACCCGCGCCCCCCATTTACACCATTTACATATTGCTGAAAGACAGGGACTTCCCTCTCTATCTCTCTCTCTCGCACACACTAGACAGTCTTATCTAGGGGGGATGTGCTGAAAACACAGATAGCTCTTCGCTGCTTACATTTTCCTTCATGCTGTTTATATGATGGATGATATTATTATTTCTTTTACAGTTTTTTTTTTCAATCACTAACAAGTGCTTACCCATACTTCAGATACTTTTTTCTAAACTCAACATAGACTCACACATACAAAACATAATCGGCCAAATGGATAATTTTCTTCTCAAACATAGATGTTCTTAAATATATACCAACTCTTTATTTTTAAAATGGAGCACAGCTTTCTCTGCACACACTAACTTTACCAAAACACTGGAAATCTGACTCAAAATGAAATGATTTTGTCAAAGAATAACACTTGTTTTTACCTCACAAGGTACATGCAATTAATCAAAGAACACCAGGTACACTAAAATGCTGGCGATTGTTGACATAAGAGACTTTTATGTTTCAGTATTGTGGGTCTTTCTTGGCTGACACGTCTCTACAATATCACATGGAGGTCGGGGACAGTACCTCTGGACTGGGCAACTGGGGTCATGGTTCCTATTTTTAAGAAGGGTGACCGGAGGGTGTGCTCCCACACTCCTCAGCCTTCCTGGCAAAGTCTATGCCAGGGTGCTAGAGAGAAGGATCTGGCTGATGTTTGAACCTAGGATCCAAGAGGAACAATATGGTTTTCGTCCAGGACATGGTACACTGGACCAGCTCTATATATTCTAACACTCACACGTGCTCATGGTAGAATGCCAAACCAGTCCACATGTGTTTTGTGGACTTGGAGAAGGCATTCGACCATGACCCTCGTGGCTTTCTGTGGATGGTGCTCTGGGAGTATGGGGTCAGAGGTGCACTGTTAAGGGTTGTCTCGTTTCTGTATGAACATAGTAGAAGTTTGGTTCACATTGCCGGCAATAAGTCAGACTTGTTTCCAGTGCATGTTGGACTCCGACAGGGCTGCCCTTTGTCACCAATTCTGTTCATAATTTTTAGCCTAGAGCTGAAAGTGCTCTGGTTCGAACATGGACCTTCAGCATGCACTGGGGCAGTTTGCTATTGAGAATCAGCACCTCCAAGTCAGAGGCCATGGTGCTCCACCGGACAAAGGTTGGAGGAAAGTCCTTAGCCCAGGTGGAGGAGTATCTTGGGATTTTGTACATAAGTAAGGGGAAGGATGGAACATGAGATTGACAGGCTGATTGATGCAGCGGCAGCAGTAATGCATTCAATTTACTGGTTCATTGTGGTAAAGAAGGAGCTGAGCTGAAAGGCAAAGCTGTCAATTTACTGTTCAATCTGTGTTCCTACTCTCATCTATGGTTATGAACTTTGGGTCATGACCAAAACGACAAGATCTCAGATGCAAGCAGCCAAAATTAATTTCCTTCTCAGGTTGGCAGGGCGCACTCTTACAGATTGTGAAGCTCTGTCACACAGGGGGAGCTCAAAGTAGAGCCACTGCTGAGGTGGCTCTGGCTCTGGCATCTGTTTCGGATGGCCTGGTAATGCCTTGGGATCCCCCTGGAGGGTCTGGGTAGAGGAAAGTCTGGGGTTCTATCCTAAGACTGCTGCCCTCGGGCCCTGTAAACGTGGATGTAAATGAGATGAGATGCGTTTTACAGGTATTTGCATGCAAAACATGCAATCCACCATTTTGACACTAAATTTCTTGTTTAGGAACTGTATGTCCACATGTACATGTGATGTTCACTTTCAAAAGCATTCCAGTGAAAAGCAAAAAAGTTTTTTTATTTTTCCTTTGCTGTTTACTAGAGGAGGTACAGTAGAAACACAGTATGATAGAAGAGAAAAAGTTTCACAGTTTTGCTTAAAGTGAACAAAGTATCCACGAAACACACAAGAGTGATTTTGGTCACTTTTCAACACAACCTAAAATCAACAAAATATCAACTTCATTTGAGTTCCTTAGACGCTGACTAGACATTGAAATTTAGTCACCTGACGTCATGACGTATCTAACCTAATATTAACATCTTATGATGTTGTGTGCTTACTGGGCAAAAACTAAATGCACTACAGAATGTAACGTTTACACACACATCCACAAATTACATGTAAATGCATCAGATTTTACAACGTAATACTCACTACTCAATACTCTTGAGTACTTTTGAAAGGTCTACTTTTTAGTCATACTTTGAGTAATATTTACAACAGACTTTTATTCTACTTGCACTACATTTTTAGGCAAGAAATTGTACTTTTACTTAAGTAGATTTTTCAGTACTATTTCCACCACTAGTAGTACCTGCAGGTCAGTTATGAGAAACCATGGGGAGTATAATTATAACATATACTGTACATGCAAACAAGCTGATCCAGTGGTTCTGCATTGAGAAAGCAAAAGAGAAAAAGAAAGAAAAACTCTTCGAAAAAAGAAAGTGAAAGAGGAATGGTGGTCCATCCTTTTTTTATTTTTCAAAGAAGACTACATTGTTTAATATATTAAATGCTATGTTCTGATTCCGGTTTGTGAGTTTTAACAGTTTTAAATTGTGCTTTAATCAAAAGAAATAATAATACAATACAATATTGTAATGCAATAATAATTCTTGTACATAAGTTAAAAAACTATATTAAATATATAATAACAAAATAAAATAAAAGTAATATTATGAATAAAATTATAGATAAATTAATACATAAAATAAAAAATAAAAAATCTCTGTCAAGCAAGTGATTCCTGGACATGTGATAAATGAATTACCGACAACAGATGTTTAGAAGTTTCACTTTTATAATATCAAATTCCTCTATCTGAGGAATCACCTTCTTACAGTACAGTATGCATGATATTCAGCCAATATCACAAACAGCTCTTAACCAGAAACAGCCCACAGTTGGTTTATTGTACGTTATGAGGGAATTTCTATCTTCTGCCCCTTTTTTAAAGTGCAAAAGTGTAAAGTACACGAGAAAAGCCCCCTTTAGAGCAAGCGGAGCCCCTCACATTCACTACACCCACACTGTTAGACACATACACAAGCACACAGCCATCTCAGCTATTTGAGACGCAGAGCAGCCGAGTGTGATTCCCAATGGTGAAAAGATAAGGAAGCAGGCGTGACATTAAGAGAAACGAAAGAGAGAAAGCTGTATCAGTTCATTTTACAAAAAAACAACAACTTTGTCTTGTATCTGGTTACTCTGTCTTTGGCTGTTTCTGCTCTTCAACGTAGTGATTCAGCACTTTTGGTCATGTGACCATCGGGAGATCCCTCACAGCAGTCATGTGACTGGCTGGAAGCTTCTCCCACTGCCAGAGCTGATTCCCAGAAACCTGAGCTCAAGGGGAAAGAGAATACTGGGTGTTTTTGTTTATCTGTTTGTGTCTTTTCTGACCTTTCCGAGTGTGGTTTAGTTAACCCTATAAATCCTAATTCATAAGGTTTGATTTTAGATTTCAAAAGCCTCAACATTTTGCTTTTTGATACAATATGCTTTTTTTACTGGTCAATAATTTATCAATTGATATATTTTTTAAAGCAAACTAAAAATGTATTTCCTCTAAAAACATTGCCCTACAAAAACAGCTATTTACAGCGACCAATACATACAAACGTACAATATTGTGTCGACTGGAAGGACATTTTTAGAATGCAAAAAAAGGACAATAGTCATTCTGGGATGTGGTAAAGGCTTCTGTTTAGTCATTAGCATATTATAGATTTTTTTATATCTCATGGTGACACATTTTAGTGTTTGGATAATACAGTACATCTGTCTATGCGGTTCACATGTTCACATGTTGTGGAATCCAACACAACACAACACAACACAAAGCAGCAACACTGTAAAAAAGCAAACAAACAGATAATGTCCTGGCAGAAATCAGTAGTATATTTTCCTCAAAACACACTGTCAATCAATCAATCAATCAATCAATCAATCAATCAATCAATCAATCAATAGAGATCGTTTGTGAATAAAGTTCATGCACTGTGAGTTACATGAACTAAAACTCAAATAACATTAACTAGCATTGCCAAAGATTAACAAATACAATAGTAAATGCATTATTTATTGATTGTTCATGTTAGTAAATAATTCATTATTAATTAATGGACCATTATTTTAAAGCGTCACCATTATATTTAATAAATATTACTACTATTTTAATAATTTTAATATTTAATGCACATTAATTTCTGTTAAATATGAATAAAATATTCATTATGAATAATTATAATTTACAGTGACAACATATAATTGCAACAAAGTAGTCTGTAAGTAATCTTCTTAAGTAGAAGCTGAAAAACAGCATGTAATTGCTGAAACTGGTGTTATTAATCATAGCAACACCAATTAATATCCTCCTCATAGACTGACCTTTATAAGTGTCTGGTTCTGCATTCAAGAAAATTGAACAATACACCATTCCTGCAAATGTTTCGAGCCCATTCATCCTTATAACGGTGCTATTTCATATAATAATAATCTTTTTTTATATTGGCAAGATCTAGGAAGCAGTGCCTTTTTAGGGGTTGGGAACACAAACTTCTGTAAAAGACGAGCATTTACAGGATAGTGATTAGAAATGTATAGGAACGAAGTAGAACTACTTCACTACTGTACTTAAGTACTAAAAGGCAGTATCTCTACTTTATTGGAGTATTGTTTTTTCTCCTATATACATATATATATATTTTCGATGAGTTTAATTCTTTTACTATGATAGATTTTTTATGTGCTGCATCGCTACTAGTTACCAGGGTTGTACTATGGGCGGCACAGCACACGAGCCACTCTTTCACTATTATGGAGAAATGCTGTAAAACTCTGTCTCCCTTTAGACCTTTGACCTGCTGGCCTGTTTGTGAGGTAACTTTTCCTCTCCTCTTGGCTGTTTAAGTGATATTTCTGGATCCAGACACGAGCGTACCTGAGATGCAAGTTTTCTCCACTGTGTCTATTATGGATTACCTGTGATAACCGCGTATTATGTGCATACAGACTGTAACCGCGGCTGTTCTTCCCACCATCTGCGAATAGCGCTTTCATTTTTAAAGCCGATAGCAGCTCTTTCTGTTGAGCAGATGAAGACAACAACCAATCATAGAGACCTCACCTGTCAGCACTCAAATAGCAAGCGGGATAATATTTACATAAGTTTATTAGCTATAAATGCTCACGCTGTCTTCTGTGCATGTATTGGAATTTTGTTTGATACATTCAGAAAGAGTGTTTCTTTAAGCAGGTTAAATTAAGGGTATAGTTCATATATCTCACTGCTGTATTAAAGAATACAATTGTTTTACAAATAATATATAAATATATTCATACATTTTAATAAAAAAATGATTGTGTTGTGAAGAAAAAGTATGTATAGATTATGAAAAATTATATATAGATTATATAAATTATGTATCTAATTATGTATAGAAAAGCATTGTCAGTGCACCAAGATGCACCGAGAAATCGAATTGAACCAAATCGATGGCATGATAATCGTAACCGAACCAAACCGTGAGACCAGTGTATCACACCCCTACACGTTACAGCAATAGCCCTTTTTCTTGGCTGCTGTATAGCCTTATAGCCATAGCAACCAGAGTCTTCCGGTAGAATGTTTAGAACTTTTGTTTACAGCGTTTACAATCGGTAATTTGCAATTCAAAAACGAGTTTCAATAGTGTTTTGAGTGGATTACGATGTGCTTTTGTGACACATAAGTTTGAAAGGGTGTGTTGCAGCTGTTATATTCTGTCAAATCTGTGTTTCAAGCGCGAGAGAAAAACAGTAGCATATGCCATGTTTCTTTTCGTTCTGCTTAATCACGTGCCCCCCAAAAAGATATCTTAAATAAACAAAACAATATGATGTCTTTTGACTGCTTTCTTTATTAACTGCATTACACAATACTTGTACTTTTACTTTTAGTACTTGAGTATTAAATTTTGAAATAAACTGCTTGCAATACTTAAGAACAATTTTTTAAAAAATATTTTAGTACTTCCACTTAAGTATGATTATAAATAAGTTTTTTTAAGTTTTTAATTTGTCAACTCTCATTATTTCATATATGGCGTTTGTACTTTTATAGAATGGGAGTTTGTAAACATACTCATTGCGTGCTAAGATGCGTACAGTAGCATTTTGATTGAATGTAGTGGGCCGCTGTCCTAAAATGCCAGGGCTGATTTTTTGTCCCAGTCCAGCCCCGTGTATGGAACACTATTTTAATCGTGTATGGAACACCGTTAACACCTATCATCTTACGTACACATGTGTAGGGGGTGCTTTTTTCCATCTTTTCTCAAAAACTACTGGTCCAAAAGGCTGAAATCAAAATTTGGATTGTGCAAGAGGTATTTACCCAGAGAATGATCACACAAACATGTTTATCTGGTTTTCAATAACGAAGGAGGAGTTGTTTGAGTGCGCTAAAAAGCAAAAAGTGTACAAAATATAGTCTATGTTAATTTCTGTTCTAATTTAAAATTGTTTCAAGAGGTCACCGTTATTGCTTGACATTATTTGAAGGTTTGGCATGCTGTCCCAGGAGAGAACCCTGAGCTTAGGGATAACTGGTCAATTATCATGTAAAGGGTTCTGAGATCTGGAGAGATCCCCCTTGTAAAGGATGAAAATGAGGAGATGGGGTGGAATGGGGGATTGTTCCAAAACAAAAATAAGTCAGTAGGATGAGATTGGTCTATTTATTGTAGACTTGGCTCAATGTGATAGGATTATCACGGATTACGGTTGAGAGACCGGCTGCGGTCAAGCATATCTTGTGCTTCCCGAATCCCTTTTTTTCCAACAAACATTCTTAAAATGCACCTCTTGACCTGTGGTTAGAAGAGTTTCTTCCTATATGTGACATATCCAGATAAATAGATCATGAAAGTACATTAAAAAATTAGCTAATGCCAAGTTCATATACTGCACCATATTGGCCCTGATGTTTACTTGCCATCAGGTTTTGTGAAATAACAAATAATACCCAAATACCACAAATAAATACTATAAAATGACCAAAATTGGAGGCAAATTTTTGTGAGTGAAATTGTGTAGTGTGAATTATAAAAATTGTTTTCAGAGAAAATTTTGGGTGGCTATGAAATATTTGCCATTTGAAATATCTAGACCTGCTGGCAATTCAAAATCCTGCGATGTAAATATAGCAGTTATAGAGAGCAATTTCAGGAAACAGATACTTCTGCAGTGTGAAAACCACTACAGTTTAGTTCATGCAGTGAGAACTCGGCATAACATGCAGCACAAGATATAATTTTACCAGCCTGATGTCACAAGGAAACAAAACTATTATACATTTGAGCAATGAAGTGGCTAATTCATAGACATTCATACAAGTTTAGTCAGGCAAAAAAGTATGGTTTTAAAAGGAGGCATAGCACCTAACCCCGTCCCTACTGTAAACCCAACCGTCATTGGGGGATAAGCAAATCGTACTAAATTTACTCAGATTGTACGACTTGCTGTGAAATAGTGTTGACATTTCACACATGTGAACATTTTATTTAGCTTATTTTAGCTTGTTAGACTGTTAGACCAAGAAATGTTAACGCTTGATGCACATTTAACCCTGACAAAGAAGCTACACGTTTTCAACAGTTGGCGCAGTAAACTAAGCTTATACAGCACTGACACGCAATTTATGGATGTATTTGAAAATGTAACATTCTGTAGTGCATTTAGCTATTGTTTATTGCCTTTTGGCTATTTCAGTCATCATGCAGCAGCAGTGTTGGGTAAGTTTAAAAAAGTAAATTACAAATTACTGATTACTACTGGAAAATTGTAATCTGATTTAGTAAGTACTTCATGTGCAAAAGTAATCAGATTGCTAATTATTTTACTTTGTAAAATAAGTCACTTTAAAAACATATTAAATACATATACATAAAATATACATATAAAAAATACACAATAAACTGCAGCTCTTATGTAGTATGTCAGCTCTTATGTAAACTGCAGCTCAGTAATGTAATATTCACAGAAAAAAACATTATGGCTTGACATATTCAAAAGACCTAAAGAGATGGTTTGCCCAGTTCTCTCATCATTCACTTGTTCCCATCCCGTTTGTCTTCTTAGTAATCCTGTTTGTTTATTTTTTACATAAAAAAGGACATGAAGAATACTGGATACCTGCAACCATTGACATCTATAGTATGAAAAAGCAGTGCTGAGTTTGATTGTTCTGTGTTTGAGATAATTTGTCTACTGAAATGTGTACTGTATATTCCAAAGTAAGAAGCTAATCGGTCAGTTCTTGTCACGTAAATCACCGTTTTCAACTGGGTTTGCCTGGGAAATGTGGGCAATGTGTGCTCCCAAAATGCGCACGCACAAAAGATGCAATATGTGAACTGCCCCAAGCATATACTTCTCTTAACATTCAGAAGATACCTTTACTCTCAATCCTGCACAAAAATGTAAATTCAGTCTGTCTAGGCTGAGTTGGGACGTGCTGTTTGTAAGCACCGGTATCATCCTTAATGACGGATATTGCCCTAGAATGGATTGTGTTCAAGTTCTTGAACAAGTCGAGTTATAAGCAGTCAAAAGTTCATTAGAGATAGGACATAGACTGAATTTCACAGCAATATCTTTGTTTTCACACTCAATGAAATCATCTTTCATCGATCTTTTAAAATAATTTTTTTTTATATAATTGTAACATAAGTGATGCAATTACACTGACTTTAGTGACTGTACTTAAATTAAACAAATTTAAACTGTAATTCGTTACATTACTGATATCCTCAAAAATGTAATTAGAATACACTTATGCGTTACTATAGAATTTGTTACACCTAACTCTGTTCAGTAGGCATACTTTGTCTTTTTTCATCAGTGACTTGCCAACATGATCTCACGACAATTTATAACTTTTTGATTTAGTGGTTAATTTGTATGAATTCATACAATCGCTTTTATACAATTTAGTAGGATTTGCTAATCCTCAATGATGGTGGATTTAGGGGCGAGTTGGGTGTCACACCTTTTTAAAATCATGCATTTTTGTACAACTGAATTAACCACTAAACTGACAAAACATAAAATAGTAATGTTGTGCATCTCCTTGGATACTTTTAATGCTTCAACACTGTACATGTTTGCTGCATTTATAAAGCATCTGTATCTTGATGTTTGATGTGATTTTTCAATTCCTTTTTTAATTGTACGAAAAATACAGGACGGATTATTCTACTTGGCCAATAATAGACAAGAAAAAATAAACATAAAACTGCAAGTAGATGGAAAATAGTGCAGTAAAAGTACAGATAGAGCACTACTAACGTGCACAAGTAAATGTAAAAGCACAAATTTTAAACTACTTAAATTACAAATCCTGATAAAAAACTAGAATTTACACTGCTTGCGTGACATCATTAACGACACTTCTAACCAACATGGTTCAAATGATGAATCTGTATAACAGTTAAGAAAATAGTCATAACAATGTTGTTAGTTTCATCAACAATGCATTGCACCACCGTAGTTCAGCAGTGAGATATGCTGCTTTTTTGGGAGGGTGTACCCCAGGATGGTAAAAATGCTACCTCTTCATGTTTCTTCAAGCATAGTAGCAGAGAGCTTTTAAAAAAAGCCCACTTGATTTTCTCTTCTCTTTAGCTGTAAATTCTATGCATGTAAACTGCATGTCCCTCAGAACTATGTGCATTAATGATGTCCACGCTTAATCTTGCTAAAATCAGGCTTTACAAGTTTATTTATATTTTAATGTGGAACACCACAAATACAAACAAGTGGAGTGATACGATCAGTCAAACATGCCTGGGGTTGTTTTTCTCTAACTACAAATTCAAAATAGTATGATAAATGGGTCAAAAAATGCTATAGGCTTACATTAACCTGAATATTGTGAGTTAGGATGTGGATTTTAAAAAGCCTGATATAAATCCTCACGCACTCTTACGCCTACATTTCAGATTTAATGTCACAATGTAGGGGTAGCAGAGACTGGATAAGAAAATACTGCAGTGTTTTCTGTGCAGTGGGTGCAAATGTGCTGGTGGTTTTACGTTGCAGAGCCACAGACTCAAGATCCTGCCTCATTACGATAACGCAAGCTTAAAACTGATCTTCATTCTCTAATACACGCACATTAAAGGGCAGGAAATGTTACTGGTAATACATGTGCATGGTATTATTCTTTAAGAATAAAATTGTGATTTGGGTCTATTTAAAAAGTGATTTGGGTCTATTTAAATGTACATGGCAAATCGATTATGCTTAATAACCTGACAATGTGTAGTCATGTACAACCTTAGTGCATTCTGACAAGGTTTACTAAAACAAGAAAAACTGGAACAATATAATTTATTTAAAAAATAATTATTTTGTGTACAGATGGCAAATGTTTGCTGCTCAAATTGTTCCGTAAAAATGCCTCTGTGAAAATATTTGAATAAACTAAAATAACTGTAGACAGAACAAATGCTATAAATGTTATTTTATAGTTTACATCAGGGTGTTCGAACTCGGTCCTGGAGGGCCAGTGTCCTGCAGATTTTAGCTCCCACTTGTCTCAACACACCTGTAAGGATGTTTCTAGAAAGCCTAGTAAGAGCTTGATTAACTAGCCCAGGTGTGTCTGATTGGGGTTGGAACTAAACTTTGCAGAACACTGGGCCTTCTGAATCGAGTTTGGGCTACACTGGTACAATATTTACAAACCTTGGTCTCTATCATACACTCGGCGCAAGATGTGCATGGCATAATATTTTTGCTATTTTCAGACCAGCGCAACCCTAATTTTCACGTTTTGCATTTTGTTTAAATAGTCAATTCATTTGTTCCACTTTGTGGACTGATAGATTTTCTGGTCTAAGATGGAGGTGTGACACATTGTTGGCATGTTGCTATTTTGGTAACACTTTATTTTGATGGTCCATTTGAGTATTAGTAGACTGTCTCCTTAATATCTGTCGATACTGCTCCTTCAACAGACATTTAACTGACTATAAGAAACTTTGCATGTACATATCAACTTACACTAACCCTAACCCCAACCCCAACCTAACAGTCTACTTATAACCTAATAAGAATTAGCTGCCATGTAGACGCAATGTAACTTGAATTCAACAAATGGACCATCAAAATAAAGTGTGATCGACATTACTGCTAAAACTGGTCTAAAGTTCAGTGCAGAGCGCATTAATTATGCCCATATGTGGGTTCAAACACTTACACATTGCTTAATACACACATAATGCACAGCAATACACAAATATCTTTACATATGAAAAAAATTAAAGAATTTAAATGTTTCAAAATTATTATTTTCTACTTAAATATAAAAACTATTGCCTCATGCCTTCTTCATGTCAGGGGGCTTTTAAAGATTATTCATAATTATATGCACTTCTTGTTCTTCTTCTTATTATTATTAGAATTATTATTATTACTAGAAGCATATTTATATTTGTTTTAATAAAAACAAGTTTAGATTTGTAAAAAGTAAAGGGGCCGATTGGAGAAGGCTCATTCTTTATCCTCACGCTGCAGATGGTTTGTTTAAATGTTTTCTCACTAAGTTTTCAGTTTTTCCACTTACAAAGTTCGCCATGCAAATAGCAAATGTGCCATGGTGCAGCGCAACTGTCTCTTAAAGAGAATAGGAGAGGAGACTCTGATTGGTTTAATGCACATTCTGCTCAAAACACACCATAACTTATTAAAAGCAAGCACAACCCTGTTAGACAATGCGCCTAAGAGCAAATCATATTTTTTTTTGTCTTTAAAATGGCAAAAGTGGATTCGGACACCCCCTAATGATTTTGCGGCATGCAATTTAGACTTTGTGCCTACATAGTTAAAGTAGAGGCCTCTGTGTTTATGCATTTAGCCTCATAAACTGTGTTGTCATGTGAAGAAAAAAAAATTGCCATTCTAAACGGTGTAGTTTAATGTTAGCATGTTGCTAAGCTAATAACATCATAAGTCAATAAACATAACCAAACAGAATAAGTAAATTCAAGAAATTGCAAGTAATTTTCACATACAATTACAAAGAAGCACCAAATTACACATTGAATTAAATGTGAAATTTTAAAACTGAGGTTAAACTTAAATGTATTTCTTGTAAAAACTAAATAGACGTGTTCATTCATTAATTTTCCTTCAGCTCAGTCCCTTTATTCATCAGGGATTGCCACAGCGGAATGAACCATTAACTTATTCAGCATATATTTTACACAGCGAATGTCCTTCGAGTTGGATTGTCGTGAGACAGAAGGTTGGTTAGATAAACATGAGCTAGATTGTTTAAAGCTTTATATGTCAGAAGCAATATTTTAAATTCAATACGAAACTTACAGGGCAGCCAGTATAAGGAGGATAAAATTGGGGTGATATGATCATATTTTCTAGACCTGGTAAGAACTCTGGCAGCTGCATTTTGTACTAGCTGAAGTTGGTTAATAGAGGATGCTGGGCAGCCAGCAAACAGAGCATTAGAGTAATCCAGCCTTGAAGTCATAAAAGCATGGACTAGCTTTTCTGCATCTGAGATGGATAGCATACATCATAACTAGTGATATTTCTCAGACGAAAGAATGCAGTTTTTGTGACATGGGTTTATATGATTTTCAAAAGTTAAATAGCTGTTAAACACCCAGATCTTTTATAGTATAGCTAACAGTAACGCTAACTTTGTATCCCTCCTATTGTAGCTCGAGTTGTGAGATCTGCTGTATACAGGATTTAGGCCCAATAAGTAATCATTCTGTTTTGAGTTTAAGAGAAGAAAATTGTTGTTCATCCAGTCTTTAACATCTTTAATACACTCAGTTAGCTTGGACAGGTC
This sequence comes from Danio rerio, assembly GCF_052040795.2. NCBI lineage: Eukaryota > Metazoa > Chordata > Actinopteri > Cypriniformes > Danionidae > Danio > Danio rerio. The sequence continues at coordinate 16,611,348 of NC_141040.1, forward strand.
AGACATCTCATCAGGTTTAGTTGAAATATACAATTGAGTATCATCTGCATAGCAGTGAAAGCTGATCCCATGTCTTCTAATGTCTTCTAATTGTTATAAGTTTGAAAACTCATTGTTTTCAGTGCAACACATTTGTAATAATGATTATTTTTAAATATTAAATAAATATTAAATATATCATTTCTATGGCATCATGGGTCATCTAATATGTTATTTTTCACTTGTTGTTGCAGTAAATTCTGGGAATTTTGATCAGCATATGTGGTGCTATTCAGATGGAAAATGAAAACATGTAGTACGCTTGAAACTAAAAGTCAAATACAAACACATTTACATAAGTAGACAATTCACTGTCAGTTTTCATGTTGGTATTTGAGTCATTTTCCACAATTCACGTTCACTTTCATGTCACAAAGCATTTGTTTAGAGAACATTCTAAACTTGTGATTTTGGCCTAAAGTTTTTCCATGTCATCATCTCCGACTTTTGAATTGAATAAACTAAATTAGCCATAGTTGATAAGCGTAAGAAAATGCATGAGTATATGGATGTTTCTCAGTACTGAAAATTCTATTGATCACATTAAAATGACAGTTAATATTTATGTATTTTTACACATTTATACACACGTTTGCATTACTGAGAGCAGCAAACAGACAGGCTGCACTGGTAAGCAGTATCTTCATAAAGTAGTTAAATAAAATAAATTATACAAATGAATCTGTCTTGATGGTCTCTACAAGTGAATTCATTATCGACACACAATATAAATTTCCAATTAGAAAAACACTACAAACAATAAAATACCATTTATAAAAAATGAAAGACAAATCCAAATGTCCAACGCAAGTAGGCGGCGTTCCAGACTAGTTCAGCTCAATGATGCACAGTATAATGTCTTCGACACTACCTTTAGTACCATTTAGCATCTTGATAGCAGTCGTCTTTTCAACGAATCAGTTTTAAAAATGAGATGTAACTGATGTGTTTTATGTCGTAGAATAAAACATGAACATATCTTGAGTTTGTGTTAGCCACAAACCTTATTTAAATGATTTAATCAAGCTCAAAAAGCCCACTGACTTTGGGACGAGGGAACTGGAACTGCTAAAATGCTAGCCTGCTTTCGGGTTTTTGCATACAAATTGACGTCATAGTTCCTGCCCTCTATTTGCCCGCAGTTTATTAGGAAGTGACTATTTTGTTCTTTTTGACTCATTTGATGGAAACGATTCACAACATTCGGAACTGTTTTATGTAATATACCTGTATGTCTAAACATAGCTTGTGACTGTAATCGAAAACAAAAATGCTGATATCTGGATGGGCTTTATAGGCTAAAGGTAACGTTTTGAGATCTGAAACTTGCCTTTATAGCTCAATGACCTCTTCCATGTCAAAAGATCAATCAAATTCAGATTTCTCAGGTCCTCTTTAACCACACTTAATAAAGGAGTCACCGTCCCTTCACCCAGCTGTGGATCAGAGCGAAACTTTTGTTGTGGTGACAGAGTTTTAATGGCTGATTTTTAAAGTGATATGCTTGTTCATAAACTATGTCAGTGCCGGGAGAGATCTGAATTTTGCCCACCTGTGGGTTGGATTCACAGTTCATTGCCTCTCATAGTAAATGACTGATTGAGCTTCTGTAGGAGGTTGGAGTTTCTGGCTCTCATCATCACACGTTACGCTCACAGAGTTACTGTAAGCACACTGAGCGTCTTCACAAAGGTACTTTTTGATCTGCAAATCATGTCGCACTTCATCAATTCATTTCTACAAGACTGCATTTTTGTTTTTTTACATTGTGTGTGTGTGTGTGTGTGTGCGCGCGCTATACATTTGAATAAAGTGCGTGATGCTTTTTTTTCAGCGGTTTACATGAGAAATCGTAGATCGTTACTGTAATGGTTTGTATTTGTTTTGTGGACTTTGTTCTTGGGTACTATTGAAAGTTAATACAGTCTTTATTCTTTTAGAATTATTCTAATTTTCAACCACAGCCTACATGAATTGGTACTGGATTGAATATACACGTGCATGTGAAATATTGTAACAAATCTGGGAGTTTTTAGTTTGATTAAACAACATTTTTAAATAGAAAGTAGAGGCTTTTCTGTTTCATTAACCAACAGCAAAAAAAAATAAAAAATAAAAATAAAAAAAATAAATGCTTTTCTTAGATTTTTTTTGCCTTGTTTCTAGTCCAAATATCCAAAAGTTCTTAAATCAAGAAGAAATTTCTAGCCATCAAAACATATTGTCTTGTTTTCAGAGATAATAGGTTAAATTACATTATAATTGCATTTTTTTTCTAGAAAATTCTTCCGGATTTAAGAATGTTTAGATATTTTGACTATAAACAAGACAAAAATCTAATTAAAAAGCATGCAGGGAATAAATAAATAAATCTAATAAAATGCAATCACAAAGTTACATTAAAAATCTCAATAATTTCAGCTAGTTTTAAAGGACGTAGCTCTACTAATTTTATTTCATTTAACTCATTTAAACTAAACAAAAATACATGCAATTTAAAAAGAAAAGAAAAAACTTAACCTAAAATATAAATAAATAATTCCTTTTTAGGGGAAAATTACAGATGGCATTTAAAGGATTTTGCATATCAACTCTTATTTATTCATATTTTTTAATGATCAAATCTAATAATATTAAATTTTAAGAGATTTAGATTGATTCTCATGAATCTAGCAAAATAGTTTAAAAAATGTTAATGATAAACTTCATCATGATCCATTTAAATTAACAATTAAAATGAACAGCAACTAATAATCTTATTAAATGAACAATAATTAACACATTTTAAGATCAAAAGCTGTATCTGTAAAATTAGTTAATGAACTTTGATTATTGGCATTTCTTTATTAACAAAAATGAAAAGTTACTGCAAATTGTGTTTAGTTACATATAAAATAATAACTAATGACTCCTTGTTGTGGCAGTAGTTAGTGCTGTTGCCTCACAGCAAGAGATCGCTGGTTCGAGCCTCGATTGGGTCAGTTGACGTTTCTGTGTGGAGTTTGCATGTTCTCCCTGCATTCATGTGGGTTTCCTCAGGGTGCTCCTGTTTCCCCCACAGTCCAAAGACATGCGGTACAGGTGAAATGGGTAGATTAAAATTGCCCGTAGTGTGTGTGTGTAAATGAGTGTGTGGATGTTTCCCAGAAATAAGTTATGGCTGGAAGGGCATCCACTGTGTAAAAACATGCAGGATAAGTTGGTGGTTCATTCCGCTGTGGGGTCCCTGGATTATTAAAGGGACTAAGCCGAAAAGAAAATTAATGAATGAATCACTCCTTGTTGCAGTGTTACCTTAAATGAACAAACTACACTGTAAATTGTCTTTTTAGTTGAATCAAATGAACTTGTCTAATCATTTCAACTAATATCAGTCAAGCTAACTAAAAATGTTAAGTAAACTTTGTGTACCTTAAAAAATAAGTTGTCTTGACTTATTTTCAATTGAATCTTTGATCACACTTTATTTTGATGGTTCATTTGTTAAGTTGAAGTTACATTGCATTTACATGCCAACTAATTCCCATTAGATTTGAAGTAGACTGTTAGGATTAGTGTAAGTTGACATGTACATGCAAAGTTTCTTATAGTTTGTTCAATGTCCGTTGAAGCAGCAGTATCAAAAGACATTAAGCAGACAGTCTACTAATACTCATATGGACCATCTAAACAAAGTGCTACCAAATCTTTTCAGTATATAAGCATAACAATATTTAATTAATTCATTTCATTCATTTTCTTTTTGGCTTATTCCCTTTATTAATCATGGGTCGCCACAGTGGAATGAACCACCATAACAATATTTATTTATTATAAAATGCCAAAAAAGCATAACAAATATTGTGCTTAACAAAAACTTTAAAATTGAGACTGGAAACATAAGACAAATCCACACTATTAATAAACACTGCAGGACGTCAATGATAAAAAATACCCCTGTTGTACAGTAAACGACACTGAATTGATAGTAAAGTTAGCAGGTTGGCTAACAAGCTAAATGCTTTCATGAATGTGCAAAATGCTGATTCAGTAACATAAGGGTAATTCTGTGTACTTTTTTTTTGACACCCCTGCTTTTTTACATACAGTTTAACGTTCTTTGAAATGTACATGTAAACTTTCTCTTCCATTTGTGGGATTAAAGCAGCCCTATTGACTAATGTAGAGCCACAACATTACCCTATTTTTGGAGAATGTTGACATGAGCTAATAGCGTGTGAACCTACAGTAATTACACACACTGTTGAGTGACTTACTGTAACAGCCCGCTATGAATTACCCCACAAATAGTATATATATATATATATATATATATATATATATATATATATATATATATATATATATATATATATACACACACACACACACACACACACACACACACACACAACTGTGGTAGTTTTTCCTCAGGTATAGATGAATTCAGTGGAAACAGTATATTGGTTTAATTTTGGGCCAGTGTTCTTGCATTTATCTTGTAAACTTATTGAAAATATTCTCTTAGTTTAATGCAAACTGTTGAAATATAAGAGGTTAAGATCATAAACTCATTCAGTTCACGAGAGCCAAAAATTGAATTGTATGTTTTATCATGTACGTGTCGGTGTGTTGGTAAGGTGTGTAAGCAAAAATACATTTAATTGTACATTTGTAAATTTGTTCTAAATTTTACTTTATAGGCATTTTATCTACAGATTTACAACATTTTTGTTATTTTTTTTTTTACAGTTTCAGTTAATAAACTCAAATTTTTAACAAAAAAAGTTCTGAGAAAAAATACCAAAAAACCCAGAGCTCAGATTTTTTTTACAGAGTCTGTATTATTTTTTCATAGAATTTTCCCTATTGCGAGGTATAAACTGAAATAAAACTTGCCAATTTTGAGAACTAATAAAATATAACTGCAGGTTTTTATTTTAATTAATTTTATATTATTTTATTTTATGTGGTGGTCATAAAATAAAATAAAATGAATGGATAAATAATTTAATAATTTCAAGATTTTATTTTATTTTATTTATTTATGTGGTGGTAATAAAATAAAATAAAATAAAATAAATAGAGAAATAAAATAACAATTACATTTTGTATTTTATTTTATTTAATGTGGTGGTTATAAAATAAAATAAAAACAAAACAAAATGAAATAAAATAAATTGAGAAATAAATAAATAATTGCAAGTTTTGTTATATTTATTTTATTTTATAGGGTGGTTATAAAATAAAATAAAATTAACATAGAAATACATTAATAATTTTGAGATTTAATTTTATGTGGTGGTTATAAAATAAAATAAATGGAGAAATAAATAATTAATTATTAATTTAAAAGTATTTATTTTATTTTATTTTAGTTATTTTATTTTATTTCATGTGCTTGTTATAAAATAAAATAAAATAAAATAAAATAAATGGAGAAATAAATTAATAATTGCAAGATTTTATTTCATTTTATTTTATTTCATATGGTGGTTATAAAATAAAATAAAAATAAAAGGTACGGAGAAATAAATTAATAATTGTGGGATTTTACTTTAATTATTATTATTTTATTTGTATTTATTTTATTAGATTTTATTTTGTTACATGTATTATTTATAAATAAAAACAAAATTAAATAAAATAAAATGAAAAGAGAAATAAATTAATAATTGCAAAATTTTTAATTTTATTTTATTTCTTGTGGTGGTTATAAAATAAATTAAAATGAGTCTTATTTAAGAGGATTTATTTTTTTATTGTATTGTATTTTATTTTCCATAGTGGAAATTAAATTATCTATTTATTATTCCCCCCTTTTTTTCAACATTTTTTAAATATTCTAAGAAGTATTATTATTGTAAACCTCTATTATCTAATTTGTATTTTTATACTGCATTTTTAAAGAATGTTTATATCTTTTTATTGAAAAAAACTAGAAATCTTATCATGTTTTTAAGCAAATAAAAGTCCAATGTGAAAATTGCCTGTGCCCTGAAAGGCTTCACTAAACAAGTCAGTTCCTGTTCAACTCAGCCCTTATCAGGTAATCAGTTACAGATCCCCTTACCTGACTCTGACTATTAACTATACACAACACAACTGGCTCCAGGTAACCAACAGGGCACATGGCCAAGATAGCGCAAGCTTGACACAAAGGCAGCGGAATCAGGGCATTGCAGACCAGCTAATTACAAGAACACAGATAAAGTAGCTCTTCCAGCTCCAGACATCAATAATGTAGAGTGCTGCGATCCACGGCCTGGGCCAGCTAGACAGATTCAGGACATCCACTGTACTGTAGGTTTTGTCAAAAACAACCTCTATGTTTCTCTTACTTTCTCTTGTGAATAAAATGCATTGTTCTGCTTCATATTTCACATTATATGATTTTAAAAAGAAGTTAAACATATTGTTAAAGGGCTCCTATTTTAGTCTTTTCTTTAATACAAACATGAATTGCTTTAAAAACATTATAAACTTGTACAACTAATTCTTGATGTACAGCTGATCACAGAGAGTCGGAACAGATCTTTTAATCCCAGTTTCTTTGCAAATCCTGTTCTGTGGACATGTTTATCAATTCGATGAGCAGGAAAAACCCCAGTCCTTCATCATCTTGCGATGGGCCTCAAAATCCCTGGGATTTGGATTCTATTTTAACATCAGGAAATTGTAAAAAAAAAAAAAAAAAGAAAAAAAAAAAGAAACTTGTTGGGCTTACAACACTCCAATACGAGCTCTTTCAAAAGTAGATTTTGCATCATAGGTGCCCTTTGAATCATCAATATTATTCTGTTTGGTCTCAAGATGTGAGTTGCACTAAAGGTTACTATACTCAGTATTAACAATTCCTTGATATTTATTTTAATATCTTAAATTTCTGTACAGAAAAGTTATGTTTTGATCTTGAATTGGTCTCACGCATTCCCATGATGAAGATTCACGGGTCATTAAGGTTGAACGTTCCAATGTATTGATATCAAAACTTGTTGCACAAGCTTCAGTTTCCGGTCAGCCGCAGTCACATGAATGCAAGTCTATGGGTCAAAAATTGCAGTGTGACCGTGCTCGCCCTGCTCTGAGCAATATTCAAACCAGACATTCTGGAATAGGATTTTGGCTCTGTAAAAAGAACACCAAAGTTCTCAAGCATCATCCACAGCATTTAGATTGTTTAGTTCTAAAATTAAAAAAGCCACATGTTGATTTTAAATGTAAAAGTGTCCATTTAAAATATATTATGAACAAGTTTGGCTGGCTGGCCTAAAAATTGAAACATTTGTAATTTGTCTTCCACAAAAAAGACTCCCTGATTAGCCTTCAGCATCTAATACCAATGACCCAAGCATACTGGACCCAAATGAGGAAGCTCCAAACATTTTGGGTCGCATTGCTAGCAACACTGAAAACATTAAATGCAGGAAATACCAAGATAGCTACCTAATGGTTTTACTGATAGTTAGATAGTTACCCTATGGTTTTATAACATTTTCTTGAAGCATAGAGTCCCTGACCCAAAGAAATTTGCAGATGACTCATCCCTAATATTGTGACAAGCCCAGAGCATTTTTGAGCACATGGCAAAAGTATTGACACACACCCAAAATGAGATGAGGGATGTCACAGCTACGGACAAGAAACTTGGCAACAAATTGGCAACATATATGTTAGAAAGCCATGTGTGGGCATTCAGGAGGTATACATCAGCACACAGTGCTCATGAATATGCACAATATACTGACACTGAGAAAAAAAAACTGTTAAAGTCGTTATTTTTGTTTTTATTCATTTTCCTTCGGCTTAGTCTCTATTTTAAAGGTAGCCATGAATGAACCACCAATTACTCCAGCACATGTTTTATATATGCAGTTCCAGCAGATGCCTTTCCAGCCACAACCCAGTACTGGGAAACACCCAGTGCATATAGTGCATGTCTTTGGACTATGAGGAAAGCTGGAGGATCTGGAGGAAACCCACATCAATACAGTGAGAACATGCAAATTTTACACAGAAATGCCAACTGACTCAACTGGAACTCGAACCAGCAACCTTCTTGCTGTGAGGCAACAGTGCTAACCACTGAGCCATCATTCCATCCTATTTTTGCTTTATATAAGAATACAAGTATTCTCATAGCTTCACAGTATTCAGATTAAAACACTAAAGACACATGGCCTGCTTTGAGGATGATTTTGTCGTATTTTTCTAGAACTTGAACAAATTGGGATCATTGCAGTCAATAAAGGATTAGAGAGCTCCTGGATTTCATCTAAATATTCTTAATTTGTATCTTGAAGATGAACGAAGGTCTCATACTATTTTAACAATATAAGTAGTTATTGACAGAATATTTCTTTTTAGGGTGACCTAATCCTTTTCTATACTTTAGAAATGACAAGTATTTTAATATTTACAAACTGCCTCCACACACTTCCATAATAAGTGCCTCTCTGAATCCTTTCTTTTTCTATTTTATATAAATTGATGGGCAAGTGGAAATCATTTTATGTGGTACTCAACTTTATGCAGCAAGTGCTATCGATTGAGGTACTTCAGCCTGCAGCATGTTTAGTATTTTACATGCTAGCCTGCACGTGACTAAACAACAGTCTCGGCACGCATAAACTTCAATTCATTTTCATTTTAATCATGTATTTGGCTCTGCTTGCTGTATGAGCCCAGACTAATGAAATGAGCTCTGTCTGTGTGTCTATAGGAGGTCAGTGGGTACATGAGGGTGTAATTGATGTCTGCATACAAGAAAGAGAGAGAGAGAGAAAGAAAGAGCTCTGTGAGTATAAGGTTGAGTTATTGATGTCTTTGTGACTAGTTGTCATGTTTAGGTCACTTTGGCGTAAGTACCTACTAAATATTCAGCATCTGGCTCAAGGACACAGGATACAGATCATAGGACAGACGGCAGGACAGGACGCTGAGCGGGGAGGACAGAAATGGAAAGGAGAAAAAGGAGTGGAAAAACAAAGGGACAATCCATCAACGACCTCTTTTATCATTTAGCAAATTTGGAGCTAGATAGGAAAAGTACAGGGAAAGTACCAAATACAAAATTCACTGGGTAAATCCCATCAGACCCTGAAAATCCCAAGCTGACTTCTCTTTGAAATCAAAAGACAACTGTATAAGCAGTGCAACTAAACACTCAAAACATATTTCCACCATATAAAAAAGAACAAATCTGTTTAAAGTACAGTTTAAATGCAGCTTATTTATTTATTTATTTATTTATTTAATCCATTTATTTATTAATTAATTTTTTAGTGTAGTCATGTTTATTTGAAGTTTAAACTTGTGTTTAAATGAGTCCATGTTTATACATGTTTTAGTTCCTGTTTTCTCAGTTACCTTGGTTATTAATACTCCCTGTTTGTTTTTGTAGTTGTTATTGATTGAGTTCACCTGTGCCTTGTTTAGTTCCTTGTTACTTTTAAATTTTTATTGCTTGCTAATACTCCTGCATGTGTGTTTGTGTGTGTATCTGTTTTATTTGTTTATACAACACTTCGGTCTGGTTCTCGAAACTGATTGGCTGATAGCTGTGCAATATTCTGCAATATCAGCACAAGTACAGCCTAATTAAGCTGCGGTCACACTTGACTTTTCTCCCCATAGACTTCCATTTTTACGCACGCGAATGTGTCAGACTGGAAACGCAGGGTCATGCGTAAAGTTTCGCAGTTTGCTGCGGTGCAAAGTTCAAGCTTGGTAAACTCTAACTTGCGAAATCACATCACTTGACTGCGTGAGACCTCTCTGGACAGAAATATAAAGCATGGAGCAATCGCTCGCTTTTTTTAATGTCTAATCATCTTGTTTAATCCCGCCCTTTTCGCAGCGCCGTACAACAGAATTTCGCACACTCAAACTCTAGTGTGTCTGCAGCTTTACCCTTGTGTATTTTTTTTTTTTTTTTAAATAAGTACATTGCCTATTTTAAATATTTATAATTTCGGCAGTTGACGCTCCGCCACAAGATGGCGACAGAAACTGCGTAATAAGTGCTTAGAAGAAAAAAAAAAAATTTAAACTACAGCTGATGAAATCATTATTAAACTGGTGACATTGTAAGTCGATCTCTCTCTTTTGTGTGTTGCAGTGGGGTATTTATACCATATAACTGTAGTGAATTGAGTGTGAGATTTTGTGTTGGCCACCTTTCGTATAATGCTGAGTTACTATTTGGTTGGCCATCTGTTATAATGATAATAAGTCTCCTGTTTTCATAACTGCAGACTAGTTTAGTTAAAAGAAAGAAAGAAGAAATACCCGCATGTGTTTAGCATTTTTCCTTATCGCAAACACAGCAGTAATCAGGTAGTGTTTGCGCTGCCTTGGATTTTTAGGGGATAATTATCGTGATCTCCCGATTGCAACAGAGAAATACTTTTAAACCTTTATAGACTGATGACATTTTATGTCGTTCAGCCTTATAATCTTAAAGTGTGAGCAAAATCACCTGTTTTGTCATCACTTTAGACATTACGCTAGAGAATCATTCAAATACTAGGTCTAAAGTGACATTTGTGAAGTCGCAATGGTTTCTGATGTTCTGACGTCAGCTGCTGATGTGAATATATATATATATATATATATATATATATATATATATATATATATATATATATATATACATATACATATATATATATATACTTATATTGTGTGTGTGTGTGTGTGTGTGTGCACTGTATCTGTTATATTTGTGTATAAATCATGTATGAATTGCATTTTCTCTTTACTCTTGAAATATTAATGCATTTAATAACAAAAGTTCTGGGCTTAATTTTTGCCGTAACCAATAGTATCTGGATGCAGCCTTTATGATGCAAGCTGAGATTGCATCACTCAGCGATGTAATGTCAGACATGTCATGCACTCAAATGGAGCTAGTGACTTCACTGTGAGAAGTAGGATTAGGGGTTTAGTTAGTTGAGCCTAATAATGCAGCCCAGATTGCACTGCACCAGGTCTGCATCCAGACCTTTCTCGCCAGAACACGCCGGATCCGGAACCTCAGAAATCTGATCCGACACCTCATTTTACCAACCCCACTCTTCAACCCCCCTCCTCCCCACCCGCTGTTCACTTTCACTTTCTTTTGCGACTCCCCAACCCTCTTTATTTTCACCCACCAACCAACATCCCGCCATCACCCCCCCACCCCTGCTCTTCACTTTCGTCTGCGACAACTCTACATCATAGGGTAACATGCTGGATCCGTTGCCCCGATCTGTTCCGCGACCTCGCAATTTACAAATTAAGCACTACATAAGCCATATAATTTGCCTCTATAATACATAAAAAAATTGCATGGCATTATAATATATGTTATTTATTTCTTTATAAAAATATGTATTAGAAAATAAATAGCAAACAAGCACATAAATATTATTTAATAATAATTGTCATAATTTTTTCAGGTATTTCTGCTATATTTATTTTTATTTATTTACATTTTCTTGGTGTCCATTATACCTTTTCATATATGTTAGGGACCTATGTTTTTCAGTTCCAGTAGCCTCATTTGCACTTTTAGTGTAATTTGTATGGCATGGATGCAAGGACATTTAGACATATGGTTGTATGTTTAATCTGCAGGCTTGAGATCAGGTGACATCATCATGCTGTGACTCACCAGAGCCACACTAATGCAGCTCCTGTGCTGAAGTCATTGGCCTCTAGTGTCTGATCAAACTGATCCTAGATCTGCTTTAAAGTGGCGTGATCAACCTGCTGTGAGTCATGAGGACGCACCATCACTCGTCTGTCAGGAATTCCGAACAGCATTATACTGCTGCTGCCTTTCAGAAAGAGAAGATGCCAGCAGATTGCTGAGCCTGCTGACTGTAAACATACTTGTCAAATAAACAAAGCGCAGCCTACTGTATGACGACATTAGCTATTTATTTTGCACTCAGTACACACATCTTAAACCAAAGCTTTTTGTTTATTTTATGTCTTAAAGTGATAGTTCACCCAATTGTGTGGTTTTAAATCCTTAATGAGTTTCTTTCTTCAGTTGATAACGAGAGAAGATATTTTGAAGAAGGCTGGTAGCTGGGATCCATTGACTTCCACAGTATTTGCATCATACTATGGAAGTTGATGCGTTCCAGCAACCAGCATTCTTTAAAATATTTTCTTTTATGTTCAACTGAAGAAAGAAACTCATTAAGGATTTAAAACCACACAAGGTAGAGTAAATTATGAGGTATTTTTCATGTGGTTAAATGCAAATTTTAAATCAATGGATTTTTAAAAAATGATTAAAAAGCTAAATGAGGTCAGTGAAGATTCTTTAGAACTTATGTGTGAAAGGGTTAATTGATTCTGCTCTAATGATTTAAAGAGCCATAAAACCCTCCTCTTTCAGTTCAAGTCTACCTCAGTATTTGATCAAAAAATGCACTAAGCAGAGGAAGGAGTGTGCGTGGTCTGCAGAGCAAGGGAAAAAAGAGGGCAGCGAACAACTGTTATCAGATGGCTCACAAAATGAGACACAAACCCTGAGGAGACACGTGATTTTCTAGTGTACAAAATAAAATGCAAAGAAATTAACAGCAATTTATTTCATACACACATAATCACAATTTGTTATAACCATAAAGATAATCATGTTTATATAAACACTATAAATGAGGAGGACTTGTCTCCTCCTCAGTCCTTGGGTCTGAATACAGACACAGTGGATAGCAGTGCAGCAGGTCTCTTGCCCAATCTATTTCAACCATTAGCACTGCTGGTAATCTGGGGGATTTTAAACATAGGTGAACACAGCAGCATGGATATAGGCGATGTGTCTGAATGGTAACAAACTCAACTGATAAAAGTCCACTATTCTCCAGTTCTTGTATAGCTCTCCCAACAAAAATACTTGATACAAACAAACAGATTTGCTGTATCGGCCCTGACAGAACTGTGGCTAAAACATGCTACAAACCCAGTGAATCATGAAAACAAACACATATGACCTATGCCATGCACGGATGTGGTCTCACCCAGTCATTGGTTCTCACAGCTTGGCGAGCTGTCTTGTCTTCAGAAAGCACATGCTTTCATGAACAATTAAGATCCAGGGTCTTCTTATGGGATAAGAAAACTCAGCTATAAATAAAGATTAGAAATCGACACGTCATCACTCCACTAAGATTTGCACTACGTCACTGATTTTGATCCCCCACAAAATTATTTTAAACCAAGAAGATGAAATTAGCTGATAAAATCTTAAAATTATCCAGTTTCCCCTTAATTAAAGCTGACAGGTTGCTAACTGATGCTCAACATACACAAATTTGTTTAAAAAAAATAAATACTCCAGGGTGTTTTGAACCTTTAATGTGTTAAAAAAAACAGAGGTAGAAATTAAAATCAACCTCTGCATTAACAGAGTTTAGTAAAGTGTACTGCTGTTCTTTCACTCAAGAAAAATTACAGTAAGAGCTGCGTGATATGAGATGATGCATAAACAAGCATTAAACACTTATACAAGCAGAATACATGTGTTTGTTGCCTCATTACAATTATACACACCAAATTTCACAATAGTTTTGGTTTCTTGAGTCTTTGTCAATTTATTATGACAAATGGCAGAGTGTTGCTGAACTACTGAGGATTCAGGTGCTGTCTGGGCTTACTATACCTATCTATACCTCCCTTTCTTCATGTGTTCAATACTTTTTCCCTGTGTCATTTCATTTTATTATGCATAACAGTATTTGTAAACTAATTGGTTCCGATGATGACTTTACACGATAACATAAGGACGCTGAAGAGCGCATGTTGAGAAACAGCTATTGTGTTTAATACAAGCTTAGATAACTTAAAATAAGAGAAAACATATATAACCACATGTTTTTGGAATTGTGGGGGAAACCGGAACACCCGGAGGATCTCACTCGAATGCGGGGAGAACCTGCAAACTCTACACAGAAATGTCAACTGACCTAGCTGAGGCTCGAACAAGTGACCTTCTTGTTGTAAGGCGACAGCACTACATACTGCGCCAATGCATCACCCTATCCAGATTTTCACACTTCAAAAAAAAAACATTTCACATCTTGTCTCTTTTTTTGTCTCTTAGCCTTTGATTAACACATTATTAGTTCAGCTAAGTAATTTTCAAAGCAAAGTTCTTTTGATTAGCTAGATTGAAATGTCAAGAGCTTGAAATGACAGATGGGTTAAGAGCTGGTGAGAATGCGGCAGCTTGTGCAAAGTAGCTGCTAATGAAAAATATTTTAGGACTTTTCCTAAAGAGGTGGTACAGAGTTTATTTTTAAGGCTTGGTTGTGTTTATAAGATGCAAAGCGATGTGTGCTTATGCTTCATTTGTAGAAAATTAAGTTTTTTGATATATTTTACTTTGATTATATACAGCTACTCAGCTAATATGAAAACGATAGTTATATTTTCTAGTTCCTCTGAAAGGCCCGCCCTCAAGAGACTCTGATTGGTCAAATAATAAATAGCAGCATTAGAATGCTATTTTAGCTTTTTCTGTTATAACATTACAGGCCACACCCTTAAGCTACGCATGACGAATGCGCGTAACCTAAAGCGTTTGTAATCTCACTAGCCCGGAGGTATATTTTAGTCCACAAACTTTGTTCGTTGTAGGCTTTGCTAAGCTAACTACGTAAAAGCCAATGTCTCACATTGCATTGAGCGTCTGACATTCAGAGATGTTATTTACATTCACACAGCTACATTACACATCAACTAAAGTTTCAAATATGATACTGTAGTGGACCACCCCTTTAAATGTACAGAGCAGAATCTTATATATATATATATATATATATATATATATATATATATATATATATATATATATATATATATATATATATATATATAAACACTGTGTTGGAGATAATGCTGAAACAAAAAATATCAACACAGGCCACAAACTTGCTTTGATACCTTATGAAAAGAAGGTACACCCTAGCAGATTTTAAAGAGAATACTTATTACAGAAATCATACCCCTCAAAATAATACATTTAAACTGAATACAGTGTTTTTCTATACTTAATTACATGTTTTTTGCCTTTAAATGAAAATGTTTTATAGAATGCATTTGTATTAAAGGCAGTTAGTTTAACTTATCTACACCATAAGTACACTAAAGTACGCTATAAGTGCACATTCAATGCAATTAAGTGCACTTCCTTTTCACAAGGGTGTGATTTACCCCTCCCCGTCCGGCCGAACAAGACTCCTTTACAATGTGTTCCTGTTTGCAGCCTATCAGACATAGCCATTCACACATACAATCCTTTTTATCAGGTTTGTGGTCCTGGCAGAATCTGTGAGAGGTCAGAACAGAGCCCTGCGCTTCCTTTTTTGCCCTATCTGCTCTCTCACCTTTCACCTTTCCCACAATCCTCACTCCCTTTATCTGCAGGAGCTTACAAAGATTTACACAGATGAAAAATGTATTCTTATACAGTCTAATTGGAATCTAAAGCAAAGTTTTTTTATGTTTTTATTTTTTTAAGTGTCACATTTATTCATTGGTGTTGGAATTGTTCAGAATCAACAGTGAGTTTGAAAAGTTTGGAATTAATTCTGTAAATTAGAACTGACTCCTCTTTTAGAGCCATTACTAACGATTAATCTTAATCTTGCTTGCTAGTAATGGAGGAGGGCAGAGGAAGGAGGATAATATTTTAAAGAGCATATGATAATTGAAAGATTTTATTCAGATTGTCACACATTTGGGTCTCAGCATGGCAAAGACAAGTGAGGTAGGATCCAAATGCAGCTTAATAATAGGTTATTTAAAAATTATTTGGGAAGGTAATAATGGAAAAATAAAGCTTAAACTAGACAATTTAAAATCAGTCAAAACAGTCATAAGGTCATAAACAAGGCCTCGATCCAAATGCACAAACAAAATGAATGGTAACACTTTATTTTGATGGTCCTTTTAAGTATTAGTAGACTGTCTGCTAATTTTGTTGATACTGCTCTTTCAACAGACATTTAACTGACTATAAGAAACTTTGCAAGGACATGTCAACTTAAACTAACTAACCCTAACCACAATCTAACAGTCTACTTATAATCTAATGAGAATTAGTTGGCATGTAGATGTAACGTAACTCAAGTTCAACAAACGTACCATCAAAATAAAGTGATACCAAACAAACAGACAAAGGCAAATTGAAAGAAAATATATGTGATGGGAAACAACAAAGACTCCAGACTGATGTGTGTAGGGAGTATATAAAGTGCGGAAATCATTTATAACAAGATGCAGCTGTAGATGTGTGATCAGAGGAGAATGGTGACTGGTGTGTGTAACAACATGCAGGGATTTGTTGTTCTTTGATGAGTTTGTAGTTCCCCAGCGATTTTCTAAAACATGTGGCTTTAAACTTTTAGCAATTATTTTCTTTTGTTGAACCCTAAACAATATATTCGAAAATGTCTTGGAAACAGGTAGATATTGACATCCATAGTAGGATCAAAAGATATTACTTTATGCAAGAATGGCTGCTTTTTTTTCACAGACTTTAACAGAGGATAAAATTCTTAATGGTTCTGTGGGATTCGTCTATCCAAACTGATTTTTAATTTGAATTGTACTATTAGGTTCAAGTCAGGTGATTGGCTGGGCCATTCTACAGCTTGATTTTCTTTCTCTAAAATGCATTTAGGAGTTGCCTTGGCTGTGTTTTGGATCATTGTTTTGCTGAAATGTCCACCCTGGTTTCATGTTCTTCATCCTGATAATATAGATATATGACTGAAGCAGCTGATATTAATTTGTACTAACGAAGGGCAGAGAATGCTGAATAACTCCTGAGAGATATCAGCTGTTGTCTGGGTTTTTCATGCCTATATACAGTACACCACCCTTTCTTTCTTCACATGTTCACTTTTTTCCTGTGCCATTTAAATTTATTACACAACTTCATTTGTCAACTAATTAGATTTGTTTTCTTTGCAAATATGGATTTATTTGGGTGTTACAAACATCTGGTGAAAATTTTCATGTCAACAGCACCTTTAGAAAAATGTTTTCTGAAAAAAAATGGTGAAGTGTAGAATACTTTTTCCCCCATTGTATATAACTTTCTAAAAAGAACTAAATCCACATAATTTTTTTAGAGAAAGACAAACGTAACAAAAATCTATTTTTTACCCAAATGATGCATCAAATGGCAACAGCACAAAAACAAGTGCAATGATTAAATTAAGGAGGCAGCGAAATGCAGTCATTTAAGCAAAAACCACAAGAAAGTGAAGTCTCTGAGCCACTTTCAGTTGGCATGCCACCAGGCTGCATCGTGACAGAGAAGGCATGTGATTTTGGGTTTCTGTCTTCATCACACTGCCTCTTACTGACTGTTCAGCTTTCTGCGACCTCCTGATGTTATTGACAGTGAGTGATTGGGTGTGTGTGAGAGAGAAACACAGACAGCGGATGAGGGATGAGTGTGAATTATGGCCTGGCTGAGTAGCAGGTATGTTTAATTTTAAGGGTGCATTACAGTTCATGGTGTACACAGCTCTCTTGCAGGCATGCCTGCTTCATAAGCTCACTTACAGGTGTCTAGTGCAAATAAATATATAATAAAAGACAAATATGGCAGTTTTTGCAGTGTCATGATGCAATGTATGATAGTGATACTGAGATGTTTGAGCAGTGTTGCTAATTATAGCAAGCACATTTTTTTAAACAGGTTTATTTATTGTTTCTGTTTTGGGGACTAATTTTTTTTTTTGGATGTTTATTTTGTTAAAATCCTAATGCACTCATTATATAATATATAATACAATATATATATATATATATATATATATATATATATATATATATATATATATATATATATATATATATATATATATACAGCTGAAGTCAGAATTATTAGCCCCCCTGAATTATTACCCCACCTATTTTTTTTTTTTTTTCCCCAATTTCGGTTTAAAGAAAATATTTTTTTTTAACACATTTCTAAGCATAATAGTTTTAATAACTCATTTGCAATAACTGATTTATTTTATCTTTGACTTGATGACAATAAATACTATTTGAGTAGATATTTTTCAAGACACTTCTATACAGCTTAAAATTACTTTTAAAGGCTTAACTATGTTAATTGGGTTAAATAGGCAGGATAGAGTAATTAGGCAGGATATTAAATAACGTTGGTTTGTTTTGTAGACTATTGAAAAAAAAATGTATAACTTAAAGTGGCTTATAATTTTGTCCTTAAAACTGTTTAAAAAATAAAAACTGTTTTTTTTTTTAAATAAAAAACATTTAAAACCTTCCAGAACTTTTTCATGTCATACTTTAGTTTGTAAACAAATCTTCTGATAAATCAAATAGCTTCAAAATAATATTGCTACATCCTTAAAATTTCTGTATGGAGTTTGCATGTTCTCCCTGCCTTCGCGTGGGTTTCCTTCGAGTGCTCTGGTTTCCCCCACAGTTCAAAGACATGCAGTACAGGTGAATTGGGTAGGCTAAATTGTCCGTTGTGTGTGTGTGTTTTCCTGAGATGGGTTGCGGCTGGAAGGGCATCCGCTGCGTAAAAACTTGCTGGATAAGTTGGCGGTTCATTCAGCTGTGGCGACATCGGATTAATAAAGGGACTAAGCTGACAAGAAAATGAATGAATGAATGAATGAACCAGATTTTGGTAAAAACACAAACAATACAAGCATTAAAAAAAAAAAAAAAAAAAAAAACTAAATTGGAAAAATGTGTTATGTGTATTAACGATGAAAATACACAAAGACAAAGTATCGGACTACTGAAATGTTTTTAATATTTTATATAAAATATTTAATTTTTTTGGTGATGTCAGCTTAAAGATGTCGCTCATATGCATAATGAGATCACATGAATTGTCCGGGTGTTTTCACAGACTTTACCAGAGTGTAAAAATCTTGATGGTTCTGTGTGTCTCGTCTATCAAATCTGAGCTTTACTTTGAATTCTCTATTCAATTCAAGTCAGGTGATTGGCTGGGCCATTCTGCAGCTTGATTTTCTTTCTATGAATGCATTTGAGAGTTTCCTTGACTGTGTTTCAGGTCATTGTCTTGCTGAAATGTCTACCGTAGTTTCATCTTCATTATCCTGAAAATGTAGACTTTAGACTGAAGCAGCTGATATTGATTTGCAATAACGAAGGGCAGAGGGTTGCCGAAGAACTACTGAGAGATTTCAGCTGCTGTCTGGGCTTTCACTGCCTTTCTACACTTCCCTATCTTCATGTGTTCAATACTTTTTTTTCCTGCATCATTTAATATTTTTAGCCATAACTTCAATTGTAAATTAATTAAAGTTGTTTTCTTTGCATATATGGATTTCATGGATTTCCATGGTTGTGACCAACATCCGGTGAAAATTTCAAGTCTTTAGAAATATGTTGTCTGAGAAAAATGGTAACGGGTTCAATACTTATTTCCCCCTTTGTATATAAAAAAGGTCTTGGACACACAAAAAAAAAAAAAAAAAAAAAAAATTGAGCTGTCCATTTGCATTTTGTCAGTTACCAATGTGCATTTACGCTGCTTCGCTATGTAAATATGCTAATGTTTAATGTTTTGTAATATCTTTACACAGCAATAGGATTTTGTGCGCCTTAAAATCTTAAGACCTTAAACATTTAAAAATCTTTTTCAAAGTGTAACTTTCTGAAAATTATCAATTTATTTTGGTTCTGTAAACTTTAAATACATAGCTTTGCGAAATCGTTGACTTAGCATGGCTTTTTTGATGTATGTACACTAAATGGCCACTTTATTAGGTACACTGTCCAACTGCTCATTAATGCAAATTTCTAATCATGCCAGAGGTCACAGGAGAATGGTCAGACTGGTTCAAGCTAACAGAAAGGCAACGGTAACCACTCATTACAACCGAGGTATGCAGAAAAGCATCTTTGAATGCACAACATGTCCAACCTTGAGGCGGATAGGCTACAGCAGCAGAAGACCACACTGGGTGCCAATCCTGTCAGCTAAGAACAGGAAACTGAGGCTACAATTCACAAAGGCTCAACAAAATTGGACAACAGAAGACTGGAAAAACGTTGCCTGGTCTGATGAGTCTCAGATATGCAGCTGACAAATCTGCAGCAACTGCGTGATGCTATCAAGTCAATGTGGACCAAAATCTCCAAGGAATATTTCCAATACCTCGTTGAATCGAAGGATTGAAGCAGTTCAAAAAGAGGTCCGACTTGGTACTATTAAGGTGTACCTAATAAAGTGGCCGTTAGTGCAAATATGGATACATATGGTTTATAAAGAATATTCTTACAACGTAATGTGCAGTTATGCCTGGAAAATGTTATAAAAGGCATATGAAGTCTGAATTACCATGTAGACTGAGAGAAACACGAGAGATTTATCTGTGAAAATATGTAAAGCTGGCTCTGTCTAATTTTAACACTGAAAAGCGTTTATGTGTTTAGTATTTCGAGACTCGTATAAAAACACATTCAGCACTCGGAGGCTAATTTACATATTTAGTGCATTAACCTGTTTTTCTTCATGTCTCGTGTGAAAAAATAGACCAGCAAGTGGAACTTTTCTCTTGTGAGAGGCCATTGACGAGTCAGCAACATATATGCAACGTTTGACGGGACGGTTGGTGGCGGCCCATAAGCCCCAGAGTCAGACAGACCACAGCGCTGGGCTTCAAGAGTCTGGAAATTATGCATTTTGTGACATACAGACCGAATCCACTTTGACATTTCTGACAGACATTAGCCAGACTTTGGTCTCCTTCACAGGGCTGTCATTCATCTCCTTTCGATCCAGTCATACATTTCTCGGTTTTATCTCTGAGTTTTCTCTGATAAATAGGACTCCTACGCTCAACAATGAAAGACCTATCATTATTTTACTGAGCTTTATGTCACACCAAAAGCCTCAGACATTTTGTAAAATGTTAACACTGCTGTCTTCAATGCGATTAAATGGTTTTTGTATTCATAGTCACCATAAAATGTATCATAAGCAGTATATTGACATTGTCTGTACTGTGTTGTATTCACCAAACACTTTGTGTAAATAACAGACTGACAATAAAGTTATTTATATTTACATTTAGTCATTTAGCAGACGCTTTTATCCAAAGCGACTTACAAATGAGGACAAGGAAGCAATTTACACAACTAAGAGCAACAATGAATAAGTGCTATAGGCAAGCTTCAGGTCTGTAAAGTCTAAGAAGGGAAGTATTAGTAGTATTAGTATTTTTTTTTTTTTTGGGTACAGTTAGTGTGATATTTAGAGAGGCAATTGCAGATTAGGAAGTGTAGTGGAGACTAAATAGTTGAGTTTAGTCGTTTCTTGAAAATAGCGAGTGACTCTGCTGTTCTGATGCAGTTAGGGAGTTTATTCCACCAACTGGGCAGATTGAGCGTGAGCGTTCGCGAAAGTGATTTCTTCCCTCTTTGGGATGGAACCACGAGGCCACGTTCATTCACAGAACGCAAGTTTCTGGAGGGCACATAGATCTGCAGAAGTGAGAGCAGATAAGATGGAGCAAGGCCAGAAGTCACTTTGTAGGCAAACATCAGAGCTTTGAATTTGATGCGAGCAGCAACTGGCAGCCAGTGCAAACGGACTAGCAGCGGAGTGACATGTGCTCGTTTAGGTTCATTGAAGACCACTCGTGCTGCTGCGTTCTGGAGCAGTTGAAGAGGCTTGATAGAGTTAGCTGGAAGCCCAGCTAGTAGAGAGTTGCAGTAATCCAGTTTGGAGAGAACAAGAGCTTGAACAAGGAGTTGAGCTGCATGTTCAGATAAGAAGGGTCGGATCTTTCTGATGTTATAGAGTGCGAATCTGCACGATCGAGCAGTTCTAGAAATGTGGTCAGAGAAGTTTAGTTGGTCATCAATCGTTACTCCAAGGCTTTTCACCATTTTGGATGCAGTAATGGTTGCCCCATCCATCTGGATTGAAAAGTTATGGTGTAGAGTCGAGTTGGCAGAAACTACAAGCATTTCCGTTTTTGCGAGGTTCAGCTGAAGATGATGATCTTTCATCCAGTGTGAAATATCCAACAGGCAGGCTGAGATGCGAGCTGGAACCGAGGGATCATCAGGATGAAAAGAGAGGTATAGCTGGGTATCATCAGCATAGCAGTGGTAGGAGAATCCATGTCTCTGGATGACTGGTCCTAGAGATGATGTGTAGATGGAGAAGAGAAGTGGCCCAAGAACAGAGCCTTGAGGTACCCCAGTGTTTAGATGCTGTAGGTTGGACACCTCTCCCCTCCAAGACACCCTGAATGACCTGTCAGAGAGGTAAGATCTGAACCATTGTATAACAGTACCCGCAACGCCCAGTGACTCGAGCGTAGATAGCAGGATCTGGTGGTTGACAGTGTCAAAAGCAGCTGACAAGTCCAGCAAAATGAGGACTGATGATTTAGAGTCTGCTTTAGCCAATCTGAAATCCTCCACGACGGAGAGCAGGGCAGTCTCAGTTGAGTGGCCTTTCTTAAAGCCGGAATGCTTGTTGTCCATGAGATTGTGTATTTATTTACATTTATTTGTATTTATTTGCATTTATTTATTTACTAAACTATTTATTAACTAACTCATTTATTTATTTGCTTTTTAATTTGTGTATTTACTAACTTATCTATTACTTATTTACTAAATTATTTATGTATTTACCTACTTGCATGAGTTATACATTATTTATTTATTTACACTTTACATTTTACATATTTATTTACTTATTTAAATTTATTTCTGTATTTATTTTTCACTTTCCTTTTTATTCACTGACTTATTTTTGTTTTTTATTTATTTATTTACTTATTTACTTTTTACTTGCTTATTTATTAATTAATTTATTCATTTTCTTATTTATTGACTGACTTAATTACTTAGTCTTTTACTTATTTACTTATTAAATTTTTTTTATTTTCTGACTTATTTACTATTTTACTTATTTATTTAATTATTTATTTACTGACTTATTCGCTTGCTTATTTATTTATTTATTATTTTATGTATTTATTTATTTACAAACTTCACACAGAAATGACAACTGACGCAGCCGTGGCTTGAACCAGCAACCTTCCTGCTGTGAGGTGAAATGTGCTCTCCACTGCACCACCACATAGCCCTTATTTATTTATTATTTAATTTATTTATTATCTAATTTATTTACTGACTTATTTATTTTTTTATTTTTTTATTTATTTGTTTGTTTGTTTGTTTGTTTGTTTGTTTACTGACTTATTAACTTACTTATTTACTGACTTATTTCCCTACCTTTACTTATTTATTGATGTACTTATTTATTTATTTACTCATTTATTTACTGACTTTTTACTTACTTTTTATTTAATCATTAATTTATTATTTATTATTTATTTACTGTCCTATTTAACCACTTTTTACTTATTTATTTATTTATTTATTTATTTATTTACTGACTTATTTACTTTTTACTTGCTTATTTATTTTTTTTATTTACTTTTTATATTCACTCACTCACTCACTCACTCACTCACTCACTCACTCACTCACTCACTCACTCACTCACTCACTCACTCACTCACTCACTCACTCACTCACTCACTCACTCACTCACCTATTATTTTAAATTAGGGTTTAA
>NC_141040.1:16640000-16700000 GCF_052040795.2 Danio rerio
ATCTTACAAATCTAAGAAATCAGTCAGAATTGGAACATATTACCAACTACAACTATTTATTCTTGGTTTTAGGCTTACATTTCACAGTTTCAACATTTTTCTCTCTGATTGCAGGTAAATAAGTGTCTTTAAACGTGCCATTCTGAGTCATGTTTGGACCATTATTACAAGATATCCAGCATCTATTGAGAGCATATTATTTTTAGGTTATTGCATTAATGTTTTCCTGTGTTTGTATTTGAAAAAAGAAATATATATATATATTATATATATAAATATAAATATATATTGTCAGGGTTGGTGAGGGTAAATGGGTAAAAAGGAGCGAGGACTCAAGTGCAGGAAAATGGGGATTTTATTAAATAATAAAAATAAAACAAAATGCAAAATAAACTACCCCGAGGGGGAAAACATTAACAAAACAAATACATACACAAACAAACAGGACTGGGCAGACTGGCAAGGATGAGGACTGGAAACACGACAGGACTTCAAACAACTACATGTGTAGACGAACTGGCACAGGACAGCAAAAGTGAGGGGTATATAAACTGTAGAAAATTAACACACAAACAGGTGAACACAATTAACTAATAATGGGTTAACAAGGAGGGTGGGACAAGACAATAGAGCGCATGACACAGAGAGACAACACAAGCCATGCGCTCACTTAACAGGACAAGAACATGCAGCCAATGAGAGAACTCATTAACCGCATGTTCATGACAACAAACACAACACTGAAGCACACGACAAAAGCACGTGACCACAATGTAAACACCGAGCCACGTGCTTTGACAAAAGACGCAAGACATGAGCACACGATGAATGAAAACACTCACCGTGCGCTCACACACGCAGCATGCATGCTTCATCCCAGCGCCGACCAAAACCGAAACCAACAAGACTGAGACGCTGGGAATGAAACACCACGCTGCTGACAGATGAAAACACAAACACGAGTACAAGAGCGCACGCGTCTGAGGGACGCAGAGCGCGCGCGCGGCCGCGTCAAGCAGGAGCGCGCACACTCTGCATACACCCACGACGGCGCGCTCGCACACAGAGACAGACACAGGACCAGACATGAGTAGTGTCAGAGCTCTGCCACCAAAACAAGAATTTACAAGACCAAGGTGGCAGAACCCTGACAGCTATACAATATTATATTGTATGTGCCTACAAATCTGGAGCTAACATAATAAAATAACTTAGTATAATGGTCCAACAGTACAGCCAAATGTATATAGAAAAATATTAAATACAAATTTCAAAAAGAGAAAAAAATTAAGAGAAGCAAAAATGTACAAATTTTGCTGAAAGTTTGTAGGTTGTATTTTTTTGTGTGCAATATTTTGTTTGAATTTAATTGTATTATCTTTCAATTCTAAATGTGTTTGGTGACTAAAATATAATTTTAATAAATACACCTGTTTAATAAATACGTTTAATTTAAATGCTCTAAAATACATTGTCTATATTTACTGAGAAATGGATAAAAATATTCTTTTTTTAAATGGGGTGCACTCAACTATGCTGAGCACTTATATATTAATATAGCTGTATATTAAATCAGTCAGTATAAAAGCCAAATCTTGAACTAAACTAACAAAATAATTTAAGACCACAGTGCAATCATTAGTACAGCCCAATGAATGTTAAAGAAAATATCCAAAACCCTTTCAATAATGATTAAAAATCAAGATAACCATAAAAAGGTTTACATTTATTAATTTATTTGCAATACCTTACTTGTGTTCAAACCTCTTAAAATATTGTAGGTGTCAAGTTCTAATGGAAACAGTTTTCTTTAAATGCATGAAAGCAGTTTGACTATATTCACAGAGAAATAGATCAATTGTACATTTTTAAAGAGGACATACTCATTTACACACAAGCATTCAATATATGCCTCTATTTGGCACGTTGACACTTTAACACGCAGGCTTTCTTGCAAATTCCTAGAATCAAACCAGATAGACTAGAAACCCGGAGTCAGTGTGGTCAAATATTTCCCTTATCTGTTCCTCTGTTCCTCTTTTACTTTTATTTAGCTTCAAAGAAACATTCGCGAAGCCTTTGGAAACACCTGTGTGTGTGTGTGTGTGTGTGTGTGTGTGTGTGTGTGTGTGTGTGTGTGTGTGTGTGTGTGTGTGTGTGTGTGTGTGAGAGAAAGAGAGAGATAAACAGACAGATTTAGTTTCACTTGCTTTTCTTAGGCCCCATATATGTTGGTATCTCTCTAAATGAATGTTCTCACAAAGTGTGTGTGTGTGTCCAGGCTCTTTGAGTTTCAGGAAAAACTGTGAAGTTCCCATTCTCTCTTCTCTCTGTCTTTGTCTTTTTTTTTCTCCGGGGGTTTGTGTTTAATTGTTAGTCCAGCCGGCCGTTCTCTGTGTGTTTAGGATGGGAAGAAGATGTGGAGGTTTACTTAAGATAGCTGATCCAGAAAGCAGCGATAAGAGCTGAATATATGAGTTGAGCTGTGTTTGCTCAGCCTGGTTTCGTGTGTGGGTCAGTGAGAGAGAGAGAGAGAGATTATTTCATTTGACTCAGATTTTACTGAGAAAAGATGCTTTTAAACAAGGCTGACACTGTGTGTGTGTGTGTGTGTGTGTGTGTGTGTGTGTGTGTGTGTGTGTGTGTGTTTTGGTTGTTAACAAGGACAGAAATGTGTATAATGACATGGGTATGACCTTAGTATTACAACACTAAGGTGGTTTATGAGGACATGCCTTATGTCTTTGTAATTTAAAACACTTAAAATTATACTGAACTGAATCTTATTACAGGCAAAATGTTCAACATGTTCAATTTGAGGGTTGGGTTTAGGGGTAGAGCATATAAGAAGCTGTTTTTACTGTTTCTCTTTGTTAAGTCGAGACGTATGGAATACTGTCTCGGGTCCAAGCCGCAACTCATTTGAATTGAGAAAATATTCCTTTATGACCACTTTTTAGTCTTATAACACATTAAAGCAAATTTTATATAAAGATTTTGGTGTACACATCAGACCTGGGACATGCTGCATCACAGACACCAATTATTGAACAATTTATAAAGAATTACTCACTTTCTTTCAATCGAATATTAAGCATGAATATATATATATATGGGTGCTCCGGTTTTCCCCCTCAAGTCCAAAGACGTGGTACAAGTGAATTGGGTAAGCTAAATTGTCGGTAGTGTATGATGAATGAATGTGAATGGATGTTTTCCAGTGTTCATGATTTTCAAAAGTATAATAGTAAACGTAAATTATTACGTTTATTATTACGTAAAGTGTAAAGTTTATTATTACAACACAATCTCACGACAATTCGTAACTTTTTGATTTAGTGGCTAATTCGTATGAATTTGTACGAACTAATTCGTACAATTTAGTACGATTTGCTCATCCCCAATGACGATTGGGTTTAGGGGTGGGGTTAGATGCCACGCCTACTTTTTAAAATCGTACAATTTTGTAAAATTAGTCACTATACTGGCGAAACGTAAAATACTAACGTTTTCTTGTGAGATCAGGCTGATTATTACCATTTGTTGAGCCTCCCCATACAGTTTGATGACGCTTGGACCTGGAAGCTACTTCACATGATGTCACATGCCACAGCGGATACCTACATCCTTAGAAATATAGCAATATGAGTACATTTTGAATTTGTGAGGACTTTGTTTTGTCCCAATTAAGAAAATGTCACAAATCACACAGAATGATGTATATTGAAAATGTAAAAATGCAGATTTAGGGGTTGCATTTAGGAGTAGATTGCTATATCCATGATATTACCATAATGAAAGTGTCCAAATAAATAACTGCCATGGAATATATTTGTATGGTTATAACATATGGACCATTTTAATCATTTTGTTATAGTATTTCTAATTTTATTTCACAAGGTTTTACAGAATTCTCTGAAATTATCTACAATTATGGAAATACCACATATAATGGTATTTTAAAATACATGGTTTAAAATACAGTAAAACCATAGTTCATTTGCTTTGATTATTATTTGTATAAACCATGGAAGTGTCTATGGTATTTCCATCACTATAGTGTCCAAATATAGCATTTCCATGGAATATATTTGAATGCTAATAACAAATAGAACATTTCAGTCATTTTGTTATGGTATGTTGACTTTAAAGATTTGATTGACAGCTTGAATGTAATTTTTATTTCATTTGAAAAATTACCTAATGGTTGGCTTTGTCCATATTTGACCCAACATTGGAAAGATCAATGGAAAAACAACTGGTGACCTGGTGTCCTTAAAACAGACTAAAAATATTTAAATATTAGATGTTAGTTTTAATTTCATTTTACAAGACCTATACAAAATATCCATAATAATAACATCATGAAAGTGTACAAATAAAAAAAAAGGTTGTATGGTAATAACATATGGAACATTTCAGTCATTTTGTTATGGTATGTTGACTGAGAGATTTGATTGACAGCTTAAATGCAATTTTAATTTCATTAAAAAAATAATGCAATGGATGGGTCTGTTCATATTTGTCCCAACATTTGGAATGACCATTGGAAAAACAACTAGTGACACTCCTGTCAGAGAAGAACAGTACAATGAGGATACCATTTACCAAAAGTGAATTAAAAGACTATTGAAAATATATCTTGGCACATGTTATGCCCCTTTGTACTAATTGAGCATACAGACAACCTACTGTAAATAAAGTCTAAAATGATAAGGAATAATCCCTGTGTGTGTGTGTGTGTGTGTGTGTGTGTGTGTGTGTGTGTGTGTGTGTGTGTGTGTGAAATGAAAGAGGTTTTAGTTTGTTGTAAATGGCTTCATCATAAGGCCGGCCTGTGGGAAGTAATGAAAGGGAAAACCCCTCAGTTCACACGCATGCAGCCAAACTGCTGTACTTCTGCATCATATCAACAAACACACTCAGCGCTTGCCATTAATGCCAATTGGTTCACTATACAAGGCAAATAGCTGGATTAAACTAACCTTAACAGTGACCTTACTAAATGTCTTACTTCTACAATGAGCAGACATGTTGAATGAGGAAAGTTGTTGTTGTTTTCGCTCGGTTTTAATCTTCTCTACCTTCTGGATGACTCTGACTTCTTGCATAAAGTCAAACCACAAGAGCAGAAGTCTGGCAGATACAAACACACGCACAAATCAAAGTGGAAAATCCCATATAAATCTCCAGTCCTTAATTCTTGCCTGAACCCAAACACATCCACCCCCCCACACGCACATACACTCTCACTCCTCTTCCAATGAGGCTATGAGGAGCTCCCTTTTCGTCTGTTTAATGTCAATTCATTACTCAACTGATCAATCTTAAACTAAGCAGAAACAGATGAAAAATATCAACAGAATTTTACATTTTCTAATAGTTTACCATTGAAAGTGAATAACTAATATTGATAACTAATAACTAATTCTAGTGTGGATTCATTTTTAAGTTTCCTCATGCCTCATTTTCACTGAGTGATACTGTATATACTTATATATATAAATAAATGTTAATTACTATAGCTGCAGATCAATGATACTGCAAAAGCCTACTGTAACGTCTGGCAATTTTATAAAATAAAAATAAAATAAAACATTTATGAACACATACAGAAATTTACAGTCTCTGAAATGTTATCAATTACAAATAAAACTACCCAAAACTTACATTTAGGTCTTATTTGGGTTTATAAATTATACAAAACATATACAGTCAGTACAAACCTCTCATCTTTACTCTTCAGCAGCACATGTAATGTTAACCTCTTGTTAAAAAGTAATTCCGTCATTCTGTGTTCATAATAGTCCATAAGGTGATGATAATACTTTAACATGGCAGGTTTTTCATAATTTAGGTTGCTGAAAGTATCATTTACTCCTTTGATTTTCGGGCTGCTCCTTTGTTTTTTCGCACTTCACTCTCACGTTTGTCCATTTCTGAAAGGATCAGATTTCAGAAACACTTCAAAAATCATGCGCACATTGGTATTATTATAAACTAGACGTATGGCAAGCGCGCCCGTGCTCTCTAGACAAAGTGAAACCGATCACGCTTTAGACGGCCTCGTAAACAACAACAGGACACACAACAGATTCTACTCTTTTTCTGGGCTTTGTGGCTGTTCATCAAGACGATGACAAGGTTTGTTTGAGCTTGGGTCGACCATGGCTTGTTATTTTATTTATATATTATTACGGTGTTATGTCTTAGCGGTGTATTTTAAAAATAGTGCTTTCTTTGTTTTCATTCTTCTGGCTTGTGTACACACTAGTAATGTTTCTCTGTAAACTAAAAGCATTCTGTTGCGCATTTTGCCATGCCTTTTGGTATCCTTTTGTTGTGCAAGGTGCCCTTTGGAAAGGGTACACAAAAAGCTGTATGTACGGTAACTTTTTGGTACCTTTTGACAGTGGAAATGACCATAAAAGCATACCGACCCAAACACAGCTTAAATCCACCTAGAACGACCTGCCTGGTTTTAGAGTGGTTTTGTCCATTTGCAGCCTGGTCTGTGCTGGTCAGGCTGGGAGATGACCAGCTAAAATCACCTTGACCAGCCTAGCCAGCCAAAACCAACTATGTCCAGCTTAAACCAGGCTGATGAAGCTAGATTTAGCTGGTCATTTTCCAGCCTGACCAGCTAAGACCAGACTGCAAACCAGCCTGGAAATGGCCAAAACCCCTCTAAAACCAGGCTGGTCAACCAGCCAAAACCAGATAACTAACTTAGGCTGATAATAGCTTGGTCTTTTCAGCAGGGCTGTGCTTTTATAAGAGGCTACCATGACATAAGGTACCTAACAGAATATCCATGATATTACCATCCTGAATGTTCCCAAATTCAAGTTTTCCTTGGAATATATTTTTATGGCAATAACATAGGGAACTTTTCAGTCATTTTGTTATGGTATGTTGACTGGGAGATTTGATTGACAGCTTAGTTTCTCATAAGCTGCATCCATTTGAGATGTTGGAAAACCAAGCTAAACTCAGTGGTAGAGGCATTTCCTCAACAAACACCTGTGAGAGTTAAAGAAGGAGAACTTCCTCGCTCAAAAAAAAAAAAAAAAAAAAACTCCCTTTCTCCATCCACATCACCTCTTACAATGCTGTTTTCCAAACTCCAACTGAAACAGCCCTTGTTCGGCTCGCAGGGTTGTGCCTTTGTTTATATTTTGGCCATCTCCTAGCAACCGCTCTGTTTTTGCTTACAGATCCCCACCGCCTCAGGGCAGGGCGACCCACAGGCTGTTCCTCTATACGTCTCTCTCTCATTCTCTCTCTCTTTTTCTCTGTCCAACACATATGCTCTGCATTCATGTAAAAGGGCTGTACATGAAAAAAAAGAGAGTGAGAGAAAAAAAAAACGATAGCACATTTGGTTGCACGTGCAGGAAAAATGTGACGTTAAAAAGAAGAGATATAAAGAGTTTATGGTTGCAGGCTTTGCTGCATTTTTAGGTTATTTGCCAGGTTCAAATCCTTCAGGGCTCACATCGCTGGCAAAAGTTTGAGAATGAAACTCTCTCTCTCTCTCTCTCTTTCTCTCTCTACATTCACACAGAGCTCATTTCGGAGTTCAGCATGAGTCCAGTGGATTATGAAAACAATAGTGGTACTCATTTTGACATCCCAGTGCAGTCAGCATGGAGATGGATCCTTGAGTAAGCTGATTGATTTAATAATGAATCTATTGGAGGACAATAAAGTTATCTGTTCACTTCTTGAACTCTTCTTATCCCGAGGTCATTGGGTTTTTCCAGAGCTGCTCTCCATCTGTACTCCAGCGCTGCTCCATTGCTCTGATTTATTTAGTCTCTGTTACCAGCTTTTCAGTTCCAAGGACATTCACTACCCTCTCTCTTTTTAAAAAAGTTTTTCTATATTTAAATCTCAGCTTGAGTTAGCACGGCCATATGTGTAAATTTGTAGGCTTAAAATCTGATTGGACGTGCAGCGTTCTCATAGTTCTTGCTTTTGTAGGTTGCTATTTGAAGTTGTAGCTTCAAAATGGGGGATATTTAGAATTCTTTTTATTTGTGAGTAAAAAGTAATTAAAAATGTTGGCCATATATTAGGCAAGGCAAGGCAAGGCAAGTATATTTATATAGCACATTTCATACACAGTGGCAATTCAAAGTGCTTTACATAAACAAGAATAAAAGAAACAAGTAAAATAAAAATAAAAACAAATGATAAAAATGCGTAAAAACAAAACAAAACATAAAAACAGGTAAAATGTGATATAAAAGAATGAAGAAGAAGAGAAAAACATGATAGTGCAATCTGTCGGACGCAGCATAGTGCTCATTCAGTAAAGGCACAGCTAAACAGATGCGTTTTCAGTCTTGATTTGAATGTGCCTAATGTTGGAGCACATCTGATCATTTCTGGAAGCTGATTCAAGCAGCGAGGGGCGTAGTGCACTGTAAACCCTAATGCTGTAACTAATTAATTGAATTGAGTTCTATTAACTTAAATCATTAAAATTCGTTTATCTTAATTAACCTTTATGAGTATTTAGAACTTTTTCTTATTTTTGAGTTTGAAAAAATTTAATCTTTCAAGTAAGGTGAACAATTCTGCTGGGTTTAATTTATACAAAATGTCTCTTTAAAGTTTCATTAACTCAAAATCTGTCAGCCCAGTGATTTTGCGTCTGACGTCATCCAGGTTCACGTACGTGCTCATGCTTCATTCATTTTTTTCAAGATGGCGGATCGGTATCGCTTCACACTACAGTAAGTAAAATATTTACAAATCCAAGAAATATTAAATGTATGTTTTAATTAATATAATCACAGTAACAGTTCAATGTAATGTAGAGTTAATCAGGGTGCGTTTACATGTCGTACATTACAGAAAACATGTTTAGCCTCACTTGTTGCTAACTAACGTTAACATTACTGTTTAAAAAGTTAGGATCAGTGCAACGTTAGCGTTAGTTGTAATGTGTTAACTCTGAATTTTAACAGAGTGTGATAAAGACAAAAATATTTAAAATCGGCAGATTACATTTTTCAAAAAAAATTAAATCTTGGCGCGAGTATGCCTTTTCTCAGCCTGTGCTGAAGTTGTCATGGAGACGCGCGCTCACACAACCGCATGTCATGGCGCTGCACTGAACTCCATCCAGTATGTGAATGTGGTATTATCTTCGCGATCTGTAGGCACTTCGGAAACGAAAGGCGCAGGAAACGTAACGTTAATCATAACTCAAATGATCTCCGCCTAAACACTAAACGGTATTTTCTGATGACGCGCAAAAACGTAGTCTCAAAACTTAACTCTGTCACACGCAGCTTGTTGCTTGCTGATCCATGTATGAGGATAGCCTGACGGAGAACATTTAAGCTGCGCTCCTCACCTGAGCAGGTACAGAGCAAAGCTTCAATTTACACTACCACATTGAGGTTAAGTTGGTTTTATATTCATACATTCATTTAGTAACAACTTGTGATTCGCTCCATAAATTGTTTACCATGGTACTTTGTCTATTCGTTCTGAAATCACATGCAAGTATGACATGAAAACAATATTACACTAAATGCACTATTTTTTTTGACTGAACAATGTTGTACTTTGAAAGTCATTGGCTGCTAATATGATTTCACCATTAAGAATATGCAAAAATTACCTTTCTGAAATTATATTATTAAGGAGAAAGTCTGAATGTGTAAATATAAAACTAACTTTACCTCAATCACCAGCACTGATCAACACTTAATATTTCCTCGCGCTTAAGACGACATCTCTTCATATCAATGATTACCTGATTAATGCGATCAGTTAAATGAGTTTAAATGTCATTTAGGTCAAATGTATTTTAAAGGTATGATAAAAGTTTTTTTTTTTCAATCTATTTTTTAAAATGTTTACTCTGGAGAGAATATAAACAGCCTAAAAAACAAAGTATGCATATCTATAACACATTAATACAAAATTATGTTATTAAATAAAATAATAACAAAACAAAATATTTAAGACGCGGTAAACAAGACATAGTTTTCTGATGTGCAAATTTTGTAGCTTAAAATATATTTATATCTTAAAAATATAAATATTTTAGTATATATTTTTACATCATTAGACAATAAGGTAAGTTTTGTTATTTGTAGCTTTTAAAATCAGGCCTTAAATTTCTTTGTCGTCCTATTCTGTTTTAAAAATTTCAATACTGTTTAAATTAAATCTGTGTTCATCGAATCAAAGCAACTAACATGATAATCAGCTCTATTGCTAACCATTTTGGAGGTTAACGTTAGACATCATGCAACTGTACTACTCTCAGCTAAATGACACTGTGACTTTGTGTACATACAGAATTGAAGGTCGGGTGTTGCTGACTACAGATAGGTTCTTAAATGGAGGCATGTGAAAGGTGGGTAAAATATTTATTTTGAACTACTATGCCTGGCATATCCAGATAAAATAAATATTACAGTGTATTTATCAATGATACTTTTGCAGCAAGGAAAGTGAAACTTCAGCTAGACCTTGAGTTCAATTTACAACATGAAGATCCTGCTTTCAACATCTGATCAACACCTGATTTTCATCTGAGGTAAAAAATGGATAAGTAAATGAAACATAATAATAATATTAATACATTTTTTCTAGAATTGTATATTTTGTGGTGTGGGTTTGTTTTATGAAATTCTCTCTTGTTTCTTTTTGCTGTTTGCAGACTACCAACATGTTACAAATGAGAATTTTCCCCACAAATTCTTTGCACAACTGGACCACCACCTATTTCATTTCATGACAATTTTAAGGCAAACAGCATCCAAAACTGGCAAGACAGCAGATTCCCTGGCTAATCTTTTAAAGGTTTATGATGAGCAGGTATGTTTGGGGTCACGTGTTAAAGTATACATTAAAATATAATTTGATTTTTTTTTTTTTTTTTCATTTTTAAAAAATTGATTCTTGATTTTCAGGAACTGCATGATGTCAGTTCATGACGGACTACTCTTATCAGAGGTCTTTTGGTCTTGCTGCGTGAGCGTGACTTAAGATTCTTTAGGAACACCCTGGTAAGACTTCATTCATTCTTTTCACAATTAGGCATGTTTAATGAAAAGATGAAAGTTTTGAAAACTTTTACTTAATAACATATTTGTAATCACGAATAGTTGATGAATCATATAATATTGGCTCAGTCATTGTGATACTGTCCTTACATTAATATCCTTGAATTATATTTTTAGATTGATAATCCTGCTGACTGAAGATGCTTTATTGGCCCTGCATTCACTGAGGGTCTCTGTTGTCCTGAAGAATGAATTGGACACCACCCACAGCACACGTCCAGACCTTTCTTGTCTTGTATGGATTAATGTATGCTCTTCACATAATATATAGTAAAGGACTTTGAACTTGTGCAAAAAGTTTTGCTTGGCATGGATGATGGAAAATAAAAAGTCTCGTAGCATGGAAAGCTTAAAGAATGAGTTAATGTAGACCTTTTTTTTTTTACTTAATAAAGACTGTCTCTGGGGTAGTAACTTTAAAACATTTATTTACCTTTAATTGGTAAGTATGCATTTTATTATATATAGGGATAGTTTGTCCAAATGTAAAATTCTGTCATTTACTAACTCTTCACTTGTCCCAAACCTGCTTGAATTTCTTGCTTCTGTTGAACACAAAAGTTAAGTAAAGCTGACAACCTGTAACCACTGACTTTCTAATAGCAAAACAAATACTGTGGAAATCGGTGGTTACAGGTCTCAGCTTTTTTTTTTTTTTTTTTGGTCAAAAATAACCTTTTAATTGTTCAACAGAAGAAAGAAACTCAAACAGGTTTGGAATAAGTTAATGACAGAATCATAGTTCAACCAAGACTGAATATATATATATATATATATATATATATATATATATATATATATATATATATATATATATATATATATATATATATAAAATCTGCTCTCCGTTAAACAGAAATTGGGGGAAAAAATAAATGCGAATAATTCTGACTTCAACGATATATATATATATATATATATATATATATATATATATACAGTTTCTGTGTAGTTTACACTAAACGAGTCACTTCACAGAATGTGCACTTATTATTTTTTTAACGAATGCCTTAAGACTAAGTTTTACACTTATTAATGTATTATTAAATTTTATCAAACGTATAGTTGTTTTTTCTTGAGGCTCTTATGTCTGATATCATATTTACATTGTGGGTAATTTTTATTAATTTTAGAATAGTGTTCATTTTCAATCTCTTTATGTCTAATAGTTTTTATCGTTTTAAGACATTTGTAATTGTAGGAGACAAATTTGAAAGTACTGTTGGACATTTTTTCTTTAAAAATAAATGTCTAAAATGGTATTGTCTGTGTGTTTTAAATTACAGATTTATTTTGACAGATTTATGGGGTTTAAAGATTAAAATAATGGCTAATTTTATTTGTGAAACTGACGATGGAGAAGTTAATTTTAAAAAAATGCTATCAAAATGTATGAGCTGGGTGACTAAGTATGTAAAGGTGAGATAAATAATTAAAAATAAGTTAATTGCTATTAAAATGTATGAGCTGGGTGATTTAAGTATTTAAAGTTGAAAGAAATTAAAGCAATTAAGTTAATTCGTATTAAAATGTATGAGCTGGGTGACTAAGTATTTAAAGTTTGGAAAAATTAAAACAATTAAGTTAATTGCAATTAAAACGTATAAGCTGAGTAACTTGGGTATTTTAAGTTAGGTGAAGTGTCTTGCATGAGTACAACAAACTCAAAACTTAATGTTTCTGTTTACTTAAAATAGATAATTTCATAACTTAAAAAAATTGACGTAACTGATTACCTCAAATTTTTTGAGTTTTGTCAACTTATTCGGGATTACAGTGTGGCTAAAAGCTGATTCACCCTGCTTTGACTGAACTCTTGGAACTTCTAGTTTATATGATCCTAAAGATCTGAGTGATCTGTTAGGTTTGTATTCAGTGAGCATATCTGTGATGTATTTAGGTCCTAGGCCATTTAGTGATTTATAGACTAGTAATAATACTTTAAAATCTATAAATTGAATCTATTAATTAAAACAGATTATTTCAACCAGGGCTGCGTTTCCCAAAACCATCGTTAGCCAACTAAGGTCGCAAGTTCCGTTGTTACAAGCATAGTTTGTTGATTTGCCGTTTCCCAAATTAATCGCTCCAACGAACATTTGCAAACTTCGTTGCAAACTTGAGCACTCACAACTACAGCTCTGGAGCTGTCGTTCGAAACATAGTTCCTGGCTGTGTTCTATTGCCAGTTATCCCCTTATGCCCTATTCACTTAGAACATTCTCACATTCGAAGTTGAAATTATTTAAAATATAAAAGCATTAAGGTCATCTCCCTTAGGTGTAATTTGCTTTCAATCTATTTTTACAGTTTAGTTTTAGCAATCTTTATGTTTACAATTGTGTTCCCTTGACAGTGCACTTTGAAAACATTAATGTAATTTTGAACACAGCCTCAAGCGAAAGCTATATGTGACCTATTATTTAAAAGTGGAATTTATGTTACATCTCCAAAAGCTTGTAAAAATAAAAAGCATGCGTTAATTTTTATTTTATTTTATTTTATTTATTTATTTTTTTATATATAGTAGGTTATTTATGAAGTATCTGTACTGTATATGACATGGGCCTGCTGGTTAGAACTTTCTGCTGTGGTTTACAAGTCAAATTGTAAAAGTAGACTTTTCTAAAAAACAAATAAACAATTCCCTACTTAATAATAAAAATAAAAATAAATTAATAATAATAATAATCTTAAAATGTGAATTTTCATTTCAATAATAAAAACAATAAGTATCATCATCATCATCATCCTCATGATCATCATTAGTATTATTAATATTATTATTAAATTAGGATTTTTTTTCATTTCCTAATATGTAAATATAAATATGGAAAGTGAGTGCCTGTTTTTACCAAGACTAATATTGGATTTTTTTTTAAATGTGTGTGCGTGTAAAACAATATAATTTGTGCAAAGAAATGATGGGGTTCTTCTGTAAAGAAGTAGTTCTTCCGCCCTGTTTAGAGCGTCATTATGGGCGTTTTACGCTGTAAGCGATGGATTTGCGATAGAGAAACTACGTGTATTGGGAAACACTCGTCACTACATCGTTCTTTTTCTCAATGATGCATCGTACTAAGATAGTTCAGCATGGGTTACGTCGTTGTTTGGGAAACGCACCCCAGAAGAGTTCAGCAAACATCCAATAAGTAGTCCGATATGACCTATTTTCTTTTAATGAGTCCACAAGAATTTCTCACCATTATGTTAGATTTTGACTCTTCTAAAGCATAAAACACCTGAATACATTTGCAGATATTTAGAAAAACATGCTAAGTGAACATTATTGTTTATCTGAAAAACAATGCTGAAGTCAGTTGTTCTGCTTTGAAAATGTGTGTTACTTGTCTTTATTTTGGTCCCTTTAACCTGCCAAATGTCAGTTTAGCCAGTTATATGCCAGCATACCGAGCTGCCTTGGTGGAAAACCGCATATTTTACTCAGTCTGTCAAAATGGCTCTTCAAGTATGCATCTGCTACTGAAAAGTAACCTCCGGTGGACAGTAACAGCCTCAAAATGAGACACAGTTCCATTTCGTATGTTTTTTTTTTTTATTATCAAGATCTGAGGTAAACTATCTGCTGCTCAGTAGTATGGCAATGAATGTAATGTAAACTGTCATTTTAAACTCGCATTATTAGCATTTAACACTAAATAAAGCACATGAGGTGTACCTGAGGTGATAATTGTCAGTTTTCTGTTGTTCAGCTGCAAGAAATAGAAACGGTTTCTAAAATATACATTTCAGGTGTTGGTTAGGACAAAAGCTCAGCCTTTAGGCTTAACAGTCAGACACACAACTGCTGGTGTCACCAATCTGGCAACCTGCACTAGCGTTTGTTTCAATCCAGGTGTGCAATACTTAGTTCAACCACTGGTCTAACCTACATAGTGCACCTTTAAGTTGTTTCCAATCTAAACTAGTTTCTTTATTCTGTTGAAAACAAAAAAAGATGGATCTACAGGACTTTTGGCACACACTGACTTCCATACAGAAAAAATTAACAATTAATTAAAATATGGAGGTCAATTTTCCTCAGCTCTCTGGTTACCAATCAATTCATTCATTCATTCATTCATTCATTCATTCATTCATTCATTCATTCATTCATTCATTCTTTCATTCATTCAATTAGGTCATAACCATTAAACAAATTTCTGTCTAACCAAAACCAGTACACAAAAACACATACCGTTGCAATCAGAATTTTTAAAGCCCTTTAGATTTTTATATTTCTTTTTTAAATATTTCCCAAATTATGTTTAACAGATTTAGAAAACTTTCACAGTATGTCTGATAAGTTTTTTCTTCTGCAGAAAGTTTTATTTGTTTTATTTTGGCTAGAACAAAAGCAGTTTTTAATTTTTTACGCAACATTTTAGGGTCAAAATTATTAGCCTCTTTAAGCTATAATTTTTTTTGATTGTCTACATAACAAACCATCGTTATACAATAACTTGCCTAATTACTCTAACCTGCCTAGTTAACCTAGTTACGCCTTTAAATGTCACTTTAAGCTGTACAGAAGTGTCTTGAAAAATATCTAGCAAAATATTATTTACTGTCATCATGGCAAAGATAAAATAAATATATTATTAGAAATGAGTTATTAAAACTGTTATGTTTAGTAATGTGTTAAAAAATCTCTCCGTTAAACAGAAATTGAGGAAAAAAATAAACAGCGAGGCTACTAATTCAGAGGGGCTAATAATTCTGATTGCAACTTTGACAATCAAAAACACATAGACCATTTTACAACCTCAAATGGGACAAAGTGAAGAATCAGATCTAAAGATGCAATAGAGTAAAATAAGGAACTACATCAATACATTTATATTCTCTTTTTCGACTTTCTAAAAGGCTGAACTGACCCAGCCTATGTTTTGGAACAGCCGATTAATCTGGCAACACTGTTTTGGAACACAGCAGAGATAGTTAAGCAGATAAAGACAAGCCTGAACTAGAAACACAAACCATTTACAAAAAAAAAAAAAAATAAATAAAAAATAATAAAAATTTGATTTGATAGTAGCAAGGAAAACTTGTGAACTGTATTGCAAAAAGGAGGAGGATAAACAAACACTTTAACCTTTACTCTGCATTTTCTGTCAAGTCTGTCTTTTGAATATAATTTGCATACACAGAGCTGGGCTTTTAAGCAAATGCGCGCAGGCCTAGTCAACTGTGGAGATCTCCGAATGAAAGAAAGCTCCGGTGAAGCTAACAGAAAGAGCCTAAGGAAAGAGACGCACCAGCAAATCTCTAAAGAATGAAAATGAGATGTTGATGTTTGAATTAGCAACAAGATTTCTAAATACAAACTAGCCACTGTGCTAATGTCAAGTACTCGCTCAAAACAAAAGATGAGAAATCCCGACAAGAGTGCAAACAGTTCGTTGAAAGATAAACCCTTACTGTGAAGAACTGTGTGCAAATAAACATGAAAGCAGGTCTTTTAAACCCCAAATCCTTTGGTTTTTTCCACAGTTACAGCAAATGTTCTTTCCTCCACGCGTCCATCTTTCCTCTGTCTGGTTTATAGTGCTGTCTGCATTCTCTGGGTTTAACACTGCAAACACTAATACCTCCAAAATATTTTCCATTTTAACATGGAGTGTATTGACACGCTTCTGCTGCTTCTCTCAGCGTTTTTACTGTTGTTTTTTTTTTTTTTAA
This sequence comes from Danio rerio, assembly GCF_052040795.2. NCBI lineage: Eukaryota > Metazoa > Chordata > Actinopteri > Cypriniformes > Danionidae > Danio > Danio rerio. The sequence continues at coordinate 16,656,779 of NC_141040.1, forward strand.
GAGACATCAAAAACTACTGCTGTTCAGAGTGTGCTGTGGCTTTTCTGAGGCTTTACTCAGGATGACCTTGAGTTTTTAAGTAAAACCAAGACACAATCTCTGGTAATAGTTATTATAAAATTTGCACAACATTGAAATCTATGTATATGTATGTACATTATATATAACGTATAACAAACAATGAGTGTAAATATTCAAACCTCCATACATACATCTCATTATGATGAAAGTAGCTGAAAAGTATCTGGTTGACTTTGAAATTTGCATACAATAGACATTTTACTATCACAATAGGCCACCGGAGAATATTAGCTGCATCTAGTATGTGAGCATTTGATTAAGTTGCAACCAATGTTTTGTTTAGAGCTCTGAATTTCATCTACAATGTCTGAAATGTAATATGAAGCTTAACTGCAACTAAATGAAACTAAAACATCATTGATGTGTTGACAGGTCTCTGCCATGCTGCCATTTCTGCTGAAAGGAAGGGAAAAGAAAAAAATAATTAAAAGAAATAAAGAGGAAGAAGAATAAAAAGATACGAACAAACATACATATGTACATATATTTGTGGGTATTTTTGTTGCTACGGAAAAAAGCACATGAATAAAACTACAGATGACATTTCTTCCATATTTAATAGAAAGCCATTTAGAGAATTAAATAATGTATAATACCAAAAATAGGCTATCTTTTCAGATATGTTAGTTCATTTTAGACAACATAATGTCCCATAAATAAGAGCACCAATGATGAAAATCCTCTTTTCAAAGCTGTTTGGACAGAACAGGTGAAGGTATAGTGTGTCTACAGTAATACTGGTGTAATCTTGAAAAAGGGGTCAAAAGGTGCCCTTTAAATTAACTAATAAAAAAAAAACATTTATAAAAAATAAAATAAAATTGATACCACCTATGGCAAATTAAGACCATATCTAAATTTGTAGATAATATGTAAAATGTCTCATGAAAACTCACTGGCTTGACATCCATATTCTAAATCATGTCATTTAAACTGTAAAGAGGAATAAAATTAAGTTTTGGGGTAGGATTTTGGTTTCTATGTTGATTGTATCAAAGCTAGTAAACACCAGACAAACAAAAGAATGTTTCCATTTTAGTGTGTGTGTGTGAGAAGCCTGAGAGAATAATATGATCTGGAATAAAAGCAGCATGTCTGTCTGTGGCCTTTATTCTAAATCCACCATTTAGGCTCAAGACCTGAGACCTACAGGAGAGATAAGCTGAAACATATGTGTGTGTGCGGGCACTTTTGACTGGAGGGGGAATGGGGCTAAAATTGGTGGGTGGCATAAAAATGATTTTCCTTTTGTCCTCCCTTCACCTCTCAATTTGCACTCACTCACACACACACACACACACACACACACACACATGCTCTATATACTAGTAGGTATGCATATATTATATGCAGGTCATACTAGCAACATCTGATAATGTGAATATACATATAAGTCCAATACTGAATATTTATAAACCAGTCATTCATTCATGTGTGAAGTTAATTACCACACGCGGGCTGAAGTTCACATTGACAAATAGACGTATCGCTTACATTGTTACCCTGGGGTCCTCTAATGTCGCAGACAGCTGATGTTTGGGTACAGCTCCAGCATGTGGTTTACGGTTACCACAAAAATACCTTTCCACTCTCTTGCTCAAGACCTCTGACCCCTGTTACACTGCAGCAGAGACAGGCAGAGGTGAGGGGTAAGAAAGAGAGCGCAGAAGAAGAAGAAAAAAGCATGTGCTGAAAGCTAAGCCAAGCCAATGATGTACTGTTAGCTCCAGGCTAGCAAACCGGATCATGATTACATGGAAGAAGGGATTAGGGAAATCTGAACAAACCTTAAGTCAGCCTGTTTTATTTATACCTAGTACCAGGGTGGACTGTTTTTTTGCCTTCTAAACAGCACGTTCTGACTCCCAACTCATCACATATTGTCCGTTGATCAAGACCCCTTTTTGTCACTTTTGTAACATCCAGCATCGTTTTATGACCTGCGGGAATTTTGCTTGTTCGCATTATACTTCCCAATAATTCATATATGTTTGTAAAATGCAATCCTTTTATAAACGTGCACTCTCAGAAATATTTTTGAGCAACTAACCCCACATATACCCTAATCCTATCCACTTCTGAACAACGTAAATAAGCAGCAGGCAAATGTCATGTTTATTTATTGCAACATAGTCTTTTTTGTTATAATAACTGAAAATGATTCATATCCCGTTTGTAGATATCCAATAAGATGTATTTAATGTAATTGCTCATGAGATAAAGGGAGTTTATAGCATTTGATGTATTGATTACGAGACACAGAGGGAGCCAAATGCATTTGATGAGACACAGAGAGCCAATAGCATTTGATTTATCGATTACGAGACACAAAATAAACCAAAAACATTTGATGCTTTGATCATGAGACACAGAGGGAGCCAATAGCATTTGATGTATCATTACGAGACAAAGAGAGTCAATAGCATTTGACATTATTGAACACGAGACACAGAGGGAGCCAATAGCATTTAACATTATTGATCACGAGACACAGAGGGAGCCAATAGCATTTGATGTAGCGATTACGAGACACTGAGGGAGCCAATAGTATTTGACATTATTGATCACGAGACACAGAGGGAGCCAATAGCATTTGATGTATCAATTATGAGACAAAGAGAGAGCCAATAATATTTTATGTATCAATGAAACACAGAGGGAACCAATAGCATATTATGTATTAATTACGAGATACAGAAGAAGCCAACAGCATTTGATGCATCGATTATGAGACACAGAGGGAGTCAATAGCATTTGACGTATTGATTATGAGACACAGAGAGCCGAAAGAATTTGACATGTTTAGTCATGTAACACAGAGGGAGCCAATAGCATTCCACACACTGATCATAAGACACATAAATAAATATTTGAAATTGTGATAGACAACATCTAAGCTGTACAGCGAATGGAGATCACATCAATTCCTCCTAAAATATCTTGCAATGCCTTGTAAGACTTGCAATATTCATATTTTTGAAATAACTAGCAACTGTTATATTCATTGTTCTATATTGACAAATGGTTAGATTTAGTACTAGCCGAGTTACGTGCTCATTGTAGCAGAAAGTCGAGGTTCAACGAAGTTGAGGGTCCAAATGCAAAGACATTATTAACTAAAACACAGATAAACAGTCTAAATAGGAGCAAATAGTATCTTAGGGGCAATTCACAAGAGTAGTCATGGTCACAGGTAAAGAGATTGGTACAGGCAGCAAACAGCATAAACAATAAACAAGGCAAAGGGCACAGCAAGGCATAGAATTACAACAAACAAGACTCAGCAATTTGTTTAAGAATGTGAGGTGTAAATATAGTCCAACTCATCAGCATTCAGGAGCTACAGTTGTAAGCAGTCAGGGGGCAACCAGTTTTCAGAAATCTGAAAATGGTGTGTGAGTGAAGTGCCAGATGGGAAATGTAGTGCAGTTCGGTGGCAGAATTGTAGTTCGGTCATTTAATAGTTCCCCTTTGGCTTAGTCTCTTTATTCATTAGGGGTCGCCACAGTGGAATGAACCAGCAACTTATCCAGCATATATTTTACACAGCGTATGCACTTTCAGCTCCAACCCAGTACTGGGAAACATTCATACACTTTCCAATCACAAACAAACACTACGGCCAATTTAGTTTATTCAGTTTTCTGTCTTTGGACTGTGGGGGAAACAGAAGCACCCGGAGGAAACCCACGGCGCGAACACGGGGAGAACATGCAAACTCCATACAAAAATGCCAACTGGCTCAGCCGGGACTCGAACCAGCGACTTTCTTGTTGTGAGGAGACACTGCTAACTACTGAGCCACTCTTAAAATGTCTTCAAAGTGTAATGTAAATAAAATAGTTTTGACTGTGTAGCTTTAAAAACTCACACTGCAATAATGAAAAATATTACCCAAAATATAATTTAATTATAATGATAAAATTGCTGATGCCTTTTGGTTCAGCATAATAATGCCAAATATTTGTCATTTAAAGCAATGGAGGACTATGGGCAATGTAAAACGACACCTGAAAGCTACCCCGAGCATCAATATGTAATGAGTTGAGAGTGGGAATGTGGCGTTCATTCTTTAAGATGCATATCAAGGTTGATCAATTAGCAGCTTTAGCCCCAGGGTTAATTTGATCTGGGCCTTCTAGTAGCCTAGTGTGCCCGAAAACATAATCATCATTATCAGCAGTAGGAGAGTAAAGCCATCCTGCTCACTCTCAATCAATCAGCTAAATGCACTTGATGTGTGCTTTTTAAAAGGCATTGAGGCGATTAGCATAAAACCTACTTTTAATGATTTCTCTCTCTGTTATCCCAATCTGTCAAAGTCAGACGTTGGTAAAAGAAACTATTAATGTTCCACAAGCTTTATTATGTGCTTGACCACTGTTGGTCTTCCTGGAAAAGCCGTGTTTCTGCAGGAGAGAAATCTGCTGGGAAGTCGAGCTGATTGTAATTCTGTGCAACCCGTGACTCAGAAACTTCACATTTTGCTCTTCAGAATGTAACAGATCAGGTTTCTAGTGTAAGTGAAGGACACATGAGATGAGTATTCCTGTGGCACAATGCAAAATGTTCATTACTACACACAATATTACAATATTATTATTACATTTTAGTAAGTAAAATAGCTTTCACTGAAACTGTTTGACATCAAAGTTTTGTGTGTTGGCTTGGTGGTAAAGTGCTATTTCGGGATGAAAAGGTAGTTCATGTCAGCTCAGGTCCTGATTTACAAAATTTGCCATGAAGTCAAGAAGTGAAATGCTAATTTTACTGCTTTCCCAATATTATTCCAAATATCTTATTTTTGTGTTGAACAGAAGAAAGAAATTCAAAAGGATCAGAGATACTTGAAGGTAAATTGTGAGTAAATTTCATTGTTAGGTGAACTATTCGTTTAAGCTCTAATGTACAGAACTTGCCAATTAAAATCCATATCTCTGCTCTACGGGATCATATTTTGAGTGCTTCTTTTCTTCTAGCCAACAAAGACAAAATAAGTCAGTTGTGAACTTTCAAAGGACACAAATGTGCAAATTTACTTTGGTTTTGGGGCCCTTTTGTAACAGTATGATGTCTGAACCCGCTCTGTTGAATCTGAGCCTGGAGATTGAACCGCGTCCTCTGAAGTTGGCCAGATCTCTGCAATCAATTACAGGCTCGTTGGCTGACAGACCTCGTTCCCCTCTCAAAACATCATCAAAGCCAACATTGGAGGATGGATGGAGTCTCTCGAGTGTCACTAGAACAGATTTGCAAAACATGAATATCTGCTGAGAACAGGCCATGTATACTGTTTTAATATGCTGGGTTGTTTTAAATCACTTGAAAAAAAAAGACATTTGCTGTTTGTTCAAATGACTTATTTAAACCAAGTTATTAGGTTTTTGAGGAGACAACATGATTGTCTTATGTTTAGTCCATTAAAATTTATATAAATTATTAAGTGAACCGAACTCCTTCATGTTTTCCCAACACAAATCGATTTTTTTGAAGCCAAAATTTTTTATTGGGTTAAATATAGACAGACCAAAAGAACGATTGTCTCATTCACCCATCTCCCCCGATGGCCCACACTCATATTACACTCGGGCTGAACAAGCATTTCGTGCAAATCACAAAAGTCAGAAAATCTGAACTTCAGCGGACATTTGTGCCGCATCAACCAATCAGGAGCTTGCTCTTGTGGGGGTGTAATTATGACGTAGCAACTGTTGTTGGTGTCCCAGAGGAAAATCCTCCTGCACACACCGACTACAATTCATCAGACTGGGCTCGGCTTAGTCAGAACACAGCTAAATGCTTCCATCATCCAGGTTAAGTTTCTGGCGGAGTTTATGAGCTCACTGAACTGGGTGCACCTCTGAAAGGATCTAATGGACTCAAACATTGCACCAAACGAATCAATGCTGTTTTTCAGCCTTCTTAAAGCACACAAACACAGTTATTTTCTTAATAAAATCAATGTTAGCCATTTAGCAACGAAACTAGAATCACCAGGCAGACAGAAGCCCTGCCCATCACACGAATCTAAGTCTCTTGTGAAGTAAATTTGACGTGCGAATAAAGCGAGTAAACTAAAATGTGCACGCATCTATTTACATGCGAATAGTGCAATTTATCCACACATTCTGCTTCTGGTGTGAACAGCATTGGAAGCGCCCTTACTCAGCACAGTGGAAATTTCTTTCTATCATTATATAGTTTTAGTCGTTTGGAATGCAGTGAAACACACAGTCAAATATTTTGCCGAACAGATCAGGCACTTCTTTACGCTCATAAACAATCAAAGTCCTCGTGCTGCAAGAATTAGGAGGTTTGCTAAAGGTGCAGCTGACTTGCAGTGAGGGGTTTCCGTCTTAAAAGTTCTAGTCGACTGCTTGTGTTTCCAACAAACATTTTGTCACTTATGTAACCTGCCAATTACATGTCAACTTTGAAGGTGTTTATACAACACTGTTTCAAACTGGAAATTTTTTAGCATTTTGACCTTTTGTTTTCACCACAACAGCATTTTGGGAGGCCTGGAAACTTCTGAAAACAAGCTTAAGAATACCAGTTTTGGTTTTGTGTAAAATATAAAGACATAATTTTGTGCAAATACAATGAACAATGCTTTTTTGTTTATATACAGATGACATAGGAAAACATTTCCCTTTTTAGCACATTGTTGTTTAAATAGGTCAGATAGCTATAGGGTTAACTATTCTGCTAAACTAAGTTTTATTTTTTAGTTCAGTCAAGAACTTGAGTTCTTTAGAAATTATAAACTGGCAGCGAGTTGATAAAGTATAATGTATAAACGGATAATCAATAAAACTGGACAACTGAATATAGTATTAAATCTACTATAAAAATATAGTATAAAAATATGCCTCATTATTCACAACTGTCACAACCAATAAATATGCCTGTTTCACTTGAAATGTACTCTGTATTCAATTTAGTAAAATGTCAGTCAAAATATTATAATAATAAAAGTTACACTTGCTACAGTAAGAGAATAACGATTTTCCAAAATATGTGTCAGCTTTTATGCGTCGAAACAATAAAAGCAGTAAAACGGCAAAGCTTTCTATGTCAGTGAAATAGTTATTCATAGCTTATATCATAACTTCATAACTTTCATAAGTGGTGGGAAGTTATATACTCTTTTTTTTATCACAACATTATATGAATACCTTTATGCATTGCTGTTTATTATATGTCATTTTTGTCACAGTTTGGGTGTAGTTTCGCAGAATAAAAAAAGTTAGCTTTTTCTTCAGAAACTAAATATACTGTAATCAGTCCCACTACGATTTCATTGAATTTATCACAAAATCAAGCAAACTCCACAAAATGTTGTGGATCGCACATTTTTTTCTGAAATGCCATCAATTTTCAGGAACTTTGGGGTCTAGACACTTTCTATGATGTCATTACAACAGGTAACGTGAAAATAGAATAAATGAAGAGTTCAGATGCAAAAACCTCCAAGTGCCGTCTGAAATTTCCATCAAAAATTAACATTTTTCTCAGCCTCCTTAGTTTATGTTAAGATATTTAATTTTAAAGACCAGGAAAAGGACTTATTCTTTGCCATACAAGTGCAATTGCTGAGCCATCCAGTAGCCTGATAAAATTTTTAAATGGCATTTAGAAGTTTTTGCATCTAAACTTTTCAAATGAACCTTTGCACAGAAGAATGTCCTTATGCCAGATTTTTTTTGGTAATTAAAGAGAAAACAAAATACTCATCACTACCTTTTACTCATCCTCATTTGGTTCCAAACAGGTATGGCTTTCTTGTTGCTGTTGAACAAAAAGAAGATATTTTGAAGAATGCTAAAACTGACAGCCCTTGACTTACATAGTGCTACTGTATGGTATTCAATGGCTGGTTTCCAGCATTCTTTAAAATATCCTATTTTGTGTTCAACAGGTGAAATAAAAGCTCAAACTCGTTTGGGTGAACCATCCTTTTAAGGTTTAATGTGAGATTTATTTAAATTTCTTCTTAAAATTGGATGCTGAAAACAAAATCCTAAAAAAAGCACACCTTGTGAAAAGACATGGCATTAAAGGGGCTATTTTTAAAATCAGAACACCAAAATGAGTAAGAGACAAGCACTGGATTTCAGCTAGAAATATGATTCAGTAGTGTCATTTAAAGCTTCACATATTTTTTGGCCTTAAGTGTCACCAAAGTCACCTCCAATGATCCCACAGCTTTCCCATTTCACAATTAGCACACATGCTAACGTGGCTCTCTGCAATGAGTCAGTACAGTAACAGATGTTTGACCGTAACACCGCTGCAGATCCCAATTCGCCCGCCACCTGTCAACACTTGTGAGCACATAATAAAAATGGAGCGCTTCTGAAACGAAGCAACGCGATTCAACATGAGTCCATGCATTCAGCATTCATTAGCAGTTCAGATATGGTCTCCAAGCTCCAAATAGCCTGATTCAAGCCAAGAGACACAGAGCCTCAAAGTCGACCGACGGCACAGCAGAGCCAACAAAAGTCAGACAGAAATGACTGACATATAAACCTCACACCATTTTTAGCTTCGTGTAAACAGACGGGAAGCTTGGAACAAAGCTAATAAAGTTTGAATCAAGACAATGTTTTGGCCTAGGGCTAGGGTTGGGTTTTGATACAGATATCTATCAAATACGATGTCAAATCAGATTAATTTCAGCATGCTTGTCTGGTCTGCTAATTTTCTCAGGTAATGCTGTGCAAAGTATTGGAATTATTTTTTAGTTTTGTATATCGCAGAAACAATCTGAAAAACAACAACAAAGTTTAACTATATTATATAATATTTTTACACGGCTGTCTGGAATACTTGATTCTTATTGGTCAGTTGCTACATTCCAAGTTGTTCCCATATAACAAATGTTTTCGTTTCTGTCAGCTTTGCCTTTAATTGAAGAATTAATAAACTATTACAGCTTTAAACAATGTTATGTGTCTAATTTTTACATTTTGTGGCAAATAGTCTGGTAATAAACGGCATAAAATGCATCCAGGCAGTTGTTTTCACAGAATAAAGTCCTTTCCACATTGTGTTGGCCTGCCAAAAAGCTTGTTAAAATGAATTCAACCCAGACTCATTCTGATTATGTACCCCTATCTACATTTCTGGAGAGAGCAAAATATGTGCCAGGAGATACTTTTTTTTGCAGTTTTAGTTTTCACAAATCCATCAGAGGCCGCTGTGTATACATATTGAGATCTCAAATATCTCTCGTGAGTACCATTCATGGCTGCTTTTCTCACGTAAATCCACTGACCAACCGACCGATCCCCCCACACTCCCACTTTCCTAAACCCAGTCAATAGTATTTTGAAAAGCTCCTTTTGACCCAACCATCCCCTTCCCTTAACCCAACCAGTGTTTTGAAAAGCAATTCAAAAAAAGCCCTAGCCTGATTTTCACTACATTTTCAGATTTTACCACATTCTTACCCTTTTATTTACCTTTTTGGCTTCTTTTTTTTCTTACCTGCTTTCTGGAACTGTTCTTCATCGGACACTCGACCTCGTCATCAGGGTCAACTCCGCTCTGCATTTCAAGTCTGCCGACGTACGTGTCGAGCTAACTGATAACAGTGGGAACGCCGTCCACATGAAAGTGAGAAAAGGAATGGCATCATACCGCCTTGTAGGGTTTGTTTTAAAGATGAAATGCAGCCATATGTAGCTCTGGCTACACAATTTGCGATCTCCAGAAACATATATAGGGCTACGTTTTCAAAATGAGTTTATGTGGAATTTATTTATTTTTTATTCTGCAAAAACATCCACCTTGATGTACTTTATACCTTACCTTATATAATATTGTATCATATCGCATCACATTTTATTATATTGTTCATCCATTCTCACTGAAATTCGTATGTTTTTGATGTGGTGACTCATAGCTCATTTTAGCATAATTTGCTCATTGCCCACTGGCACTTGGGTTTTTGCGTGGGGTTTTAGGGAACATATTTTGATTAAATGACATATTTTTGTACAAATGAATTTGGACAAATTTAAACAAATTCGCCACAATATGTAAAATAGTTAAATTACCTCATGATACTGGGCAGGTTCATCCATTAAATCTTCAGATAACAATTGTAGCTTAACTTCATTCATTCATTCATTCATTTTCAGCTTAGTCCCTTTACTAATCTGGGGTCGCCGCAGCGGAATGAACCGCCAACTTAACCAGCACATGTTTTACGCAGCGGATGCCCTTCTAGCTGCAACCCATCTCTGAGAAATCTAACTTATTATATAAACGTATATTTCTGATATAATAAATAAAGCTGAAATAATCAGTGTGCTTTGATTTCAGTTATATGTTTGTTTAATGTTTACATTGAATTTGTATTGCAAACCTGAATAAACTATGACCTTTTTTACCTTAGGACTGTAACTGTAGCTGTAAATATGATGTACAGTAGGAACACATATGTGTAAAACACTTGGCATCGTGTAAACGTTTCAAACTATGATTTAAGAATCAGCATTGCGTTCAAATAAAAAATAATATGAACGGTTAATATGAAAGTCAAAATTTCTTACAGAGCCCAAGAGGCTTACCAGTGACGTTTAGAAGAGTTTCATATGGAATCATGTTAACTTTTAAAACTTTCAAATCCAGCTTTTTCCTTACAGTTTTACACTCTGCATTTTGGTTTGGCCTTTGAAGTTCTCCACAGTTCTCTCTCTAAAAGGATTTTATACAGTAGACTAGTGTATTTGGTCCTTGTGCCTTTTTTACGAGCCTAAAACCCACTGTAAATTGTAGCCTAGGTAACACCAACAAACTTGCATCAGAGAAACTCTCAGTGGTAAAATGAATATATTATGTGTGCTAATACCATTAGTGTTTCCCAAACCACTAACTTGATGGCTCTGATTAATTCAATCGTGTTTTTTACAGTATGTTCTGCCTTGTTCGACTGACATCGGGCTTGTTCTGTAAATAAACATTTTAGAGGACACTTTTATATATATATATATATATATATATATTTTTTTTTTTTTTTTTTTTGGGGACTAAATAAAAAAGAAAGAAGAGCTGTGGGCTGGTTGGTTTTGGACAGTTGTTGCCAATTTGATTGGGCCTCCTAATAATCTGGGGGCCCCAATAGGGTGTGGTCTCTTAAAATCATCTCAACTCCCCCCAGCACCTTTGATAGCAGATTACAATAGTATGTGTAGTGTTTCTTTACAAAATGGCATTCCTAAATAATGGCCTGAAATGCAAATACAGTAAAAATACAACAATGCTTTACACTCTCAGAAAGGTACGAGCTTTTAGGCCGGCATGGTACTTTTACACAGTACTTTCGTTATTAATATAAACGTTTAAGGTACTTTTAAAGTACCTATACACTCTCAGAAATAAAGGTATGTGAGTTGTCACTGAGATGGTACCTTTTCAAAAGGTACAAATTTGTAGCTAAAAGGTATATTAATACCTCAAGGGTAATTATTAGCACCTCAAAAAGTACAAAAGTGTTCCTCTTAAAATCTTTAGGTACTAATGTATACTTTTAAGGTACCAATATGGACCGTTTAAGTACAAATGTGTACATTTTGAAAAGGTACCCCTCTAGTTACAGCTTACATACCTTTCTGGAAGTGTAGAGCATTTTAGATACAAATGTGTACCTTTTTAATGATACTGTCTCACTGACACCTCCCATACTTTTATTTTTGATAGTGTACCAGGTGAGCTACCAAGCAACCTTACTGTTAATGAAAGCTGTGCAAACAGAGGTATACAGCATGTGATGCAAACGTTAAAATTTATTACTTAATGTCAGCACCAATAGCCAATTGGTTAAAGCGTCGACATATGACCCTGAGGTGTTTACGGCTACCTGAGTTCAATTCCTAGCACGAGGTCCTTTGCTGATCCTTCCCATCTCTCTGGTCCCCACACTTTCCTGTTTGTATTCTGTACATTAAAGGTGAAAACCCACAAATAAAACTAATTAAAAAAATGTATTAGTTTACAAGTAATGCATGATGGTAACAGAGTTTTGAGCAATGACATATTGAGGAAGAAGTCCTGTTGAAGTGAAACTTCATTAGTTCACAATCTGCCATATAATCAGGGCTTAACATTAACTTTTTTGATCACCAGCCAGAGTGGCTAATAGTTTTCCAACATTACTAGCCACTCGCCATTTTCACTAGCCACAATTTTGTTGTTGGGAAAATATGTTTTGTATGCATAAATATGACTTTGACATGCTAAAATAACTTGATTTCGATTTTGATTTTGTGGAATGTCCACATGCCCCCTAATTCATTTTACTTTTTGTGCATGTTGTGTATGAGCTTGCTCAGTGAGCATGAGCACATGGGTCATGGTTGTATTAAAATTAGTTTTTATTTCACATGACTTTTCAGAGCGTTTGTTGTAATTGATCCAAACCTGCCAAATGTGAACACAACCTTATTGGAATTCAATGCAATTCAGTTTAATTCAATCCATGTTTATTTGTATAGCACGTTTACAATGTAGATTGTGTCAAAGCAGCTTAACATAGATGTTTTAGTATACTGAAATTGTGCCAATCCGGTTTTCAGAGTTGAAGTTCAGTTTAGTTCAGTTCAGAGTGGTTTAATTTTCACTGCTAAAAGTCCAAAGACTGAAGAGCAAATCCATCGATACGCAGCTCCACAAGTCACAAACCAAGCAAGCCAGTGACGACAGTGGTGAGGATCAAAACTTGTTGGAAGTCATGCGCATTCAGTTGGCACATGTTTTTTTTGGCTAGGTTTTAAGTGTTCGACTGGCCTCCGATGAAGAAGATTTTCTGTCTAGTGTCTCACAGATGTAAGACCCCTTCACTGAATGACTATACTCACAAAATACATACATGTGAATTATATCAATTCAGTTTCATTCAGTGTTGGGTGTGTGAGTGTGTGAACATTATTGCTTTTTCAAAAGATGTTGCAGGCAGTAGGCAGGGAATGTGTGTCAGTGTGTGTGTGTGTGTGTGTGTGTGTGTGTGTGTGTGTGTGTGTGTGTGTGTGTGTGTGTGTGTGAGTGTCCTGGCACGTTTCTTGCTGCAGTGGGAGATGCGTGCCATCTCTGAATGCCCCTTTGGTGATGCCCACAGTCTGCGTCTCTCCCTGCTGCTCCACGCCAGGGCATAAAGCATCTCTTCTTGTTCACACACACATACATACACAAAGAAAGAAAAAGAAAGAGAAAGAATGCAAATGCCAGAGGGAGGGAGAGAGAAATGCCTGTCCTTTCCTTCGCTCTGTCCATCAGGCCAGCAGGATGACAGTGAGTGATTCATGGTGCTGGCATGATGCCCATCACAGCGCTGGCAGGTTGGCACCGAGCCTTACGCCCTGCTTACAGCACAGTCTGGCCCTGCAGAGGGTGTGGAGCCAAAGCAGGCCACTTTCTGCATAACTCCACAACACTGCATGCTCCCATTCATCCATGCACATCTCATGCTCATACACTGAAAAAAAATCTGCTACACACCTCACAAAGAAATGTTACTATTTTACATATTGCCAAAAATGGCTAATTTATACGATTTCATTTGTATAAAAGCATTTTATTTTTAAAAGGATTGGCCCCTAACAAAACCTCTAACCCTACACCATACTGAGGGATTAGCAAATCATAGATAAATCTACAATAACACTTTATTTTGATGGTCCATTTGAGTATTAGTAGACTGCCTGTTTAATATCTGTGAATACTGCTCCTTCAACAGATATTTAACTGATAATAAAAAAACTTTGCAAGTACATTTCAACTGAAGGCTGATTTATACTTTTGCGTTAAGCGCACACATATGCTATGGTGCGGCCTATGCGTGGACACATAGACCCTCGTTGAAGCCGTCCCTGATGGGCACATTTGAAAACATGTAGCTACTCGTCGCAACAACAGCAGATTGTTTACAAGTGTGGAGTCCAGTGAAGGAGCTCCGGATTTAAAGTTTTGTTTTATGTTTACCTCATGGTTAAAGTTGTTGCACGTCCACCTGTTCCTGCCTCAAAATGAGCAAGTTTGAGCCACTTATACATTAAGGAAGCATTCAGAAAAATAAAACACCTGCGACGAAACTCGACACAGAGGAACATAAACACCTTACTGCCAACTAGTGTTTTGGAAGTGTCAGACGCAACAGAAACAGCTCACAGAAGTATTAATGCCCAGCTACGTGCGTCACATGCACCGTGGGCCACGCTGACCACTTGACGCAGAAGTATAAACCAGGCTTAACAGTCTACTTATAATCTAATGAGAATTAGTTGGCATGTAGATGCAATGTAACTGAAATTCAATAAACGGACCATCAAAATAAATAATCCAAATTAGCCACTACATTTGATTAGCCAAAAAGTGAAAAAATAGCACAATTGAACAAACATACAATAAACCAAAAAAAAAAGGTAAATCAATATTTTGTAGATCAAACGCTCAAATAAATATGTCTTCCAGATTTAAACACAAACATCAAATAGACATCTCTGCTATGTACATTTGTTGTATGGACATCACTCCAGTCTCAAGGTCCTTTAAAATTCTCAGTTAAAAAGATGTATTGCCACACATAATATCATTGATTTTCCACATGATTTCATGAGTTATCACAATGCTGATTACTTGATTATGTTTAAATATGATTTAGCTAACTTTTTATCATGTATGATTTAGCAGAACGTTAGTACATTTTAACAGGTTGTTCAGATTTTAGCCTGATATACTATACAATATTTTGGCTGTATGAGTTTCCGGCATGATTTAGCAAATTGTTAGAATGTTTTAAGCTTTATCTAATTCAAATAATTTTTTTTTACATTTGTTACAAATTATATGGTTAGTAAAGCTTAAAAAAAGCTGTATTATTCATACCAGGCCAACTTTTTTAAAGAAATACTACGCATCTACACAGATTCGACCCTGTATTTTACCCTGCGTTTTTTAGTTTTACTGTTTGTACTTTTGAACTTTTTTACTTTTTCTTTTTTAAAAAGGTTGTTGTATAAATAACCTTTGGTAAGATGATGTATTAGCATAAAAATACAGTCAGTAAAAAGTTAAATGTTACATATTGAAATACTGTAAAAAAAAACATGATTTCTTTAAATGTAAGCATATTTCCCCCCCCAAATCTTCTCTTGGTTTATTTCTTCTCAATATCTTTTTGAACTCCTCTTATCATACCTTATTTCAGCATGTCACATTTAATGCTTAAGTCTTTCTCAATGCATCAGACAGTGTTTACCGGAATCTGCTTGTATCTCCCTCAGCACATCAATCTTCAGAGAGACAACAGCACACTCAGCACAGAAACAAACCATACACCCATCCCAAACACTCACTCTGTCCAAATGTTTACTGAATGAACACTTTTTGTGAATCTCTCTGTCTCTCTCTCTCTGTGTGCGTGTGTGTGTGTGTGAGATCAAGTGCATCTCCCCAGCGGCAGAGAGAAGGGAATGAAATAAAGGGAAAGGGAATAGTTTTAATTGAATTTGAATCCTTTTTCAGCTCTCAGAGTAAATATCACTGACATTCACTAATAGCATATCAGAACACTGCAGCAGATGCTGATGTTGATGTTCGGAACCTTTACCTAATATAACTATTTTTCTAAGCTGTAAATAACAAATTAGAAAAGTATGGTTCATTGTTTCAGTTCCACATTTATTAAGCCTGAAGATTTAAAGGGCTTATGTCTGGTTTTGACAAATTATAGGAAAAAAAAAATCATAAATTAATTAATGAGTAACGTTAAATATTTAGATGAAATTAATCAGTTTATGATTTTTATAGCATTTTACAATAATAATGTTTTAGTATTGTGTTAACTTTTTTATACAACATATAAGCACCATGCTAATATATCATAAGTTATGATTTAACACACTGTTAACATGTATTAGTATGTTATTGACATGTTTCTAGCCTGATATTAATGCAATAACATTAAATGTTGTTTACTTTCTAACAAGTTAAAAAAAAATTAACATTTCAAATGTGATTTACAGCAATTAGCATCATGATAACATTGTTAGCATGTTTTTAATACGATTTAACACACTTTTAACGTTTCATATTCCTGACACACCTTTAACATGTTTAGCATGTTGTTGACATTTCTCTAGCATAATTTCACTACAGCAGTAAAATTGCAACATGTTGTTGAGGTTTATCAAGTTTAAATATTTTGTTAATATTTTTAGCATTATTTACATGTTAAGCCTGATTTATACTTCTGCGTCAAGTGACCGGCGTAACCCACGGCGCATACAACACGCGTGGCTGTGCATTTATACTTCTGCGCGCTGTCTCTGTTGGTCTGCATTAACACTTCTGAAACGCTAGTTGGCAGTGAGGTGTAAATGTTCCTCTGTGTCGAGTTTCTTCGCTGTTTTTTTGCTTTTCCTGAACACTTCCGGGATGTACAAGTGGCTCAAACTCACTCATTTTGAGGCAGGAACCGCAACAACTTTAACTATGAGGTAAACACAAAACAAAACTTTCCATCCAGAGCTCCTTCACGGGACTCCACACTTGTAAACAATCGCTCGCGCCATTCGCGCGGCTCTCGGTCCCACCCAGACTCGTCAGCGCTACCAAGCCGACCAATCACAGAGCTTGCGCTACGTGTCGTTGTGACGTGTAGTTACAATTTTTGAGAGTTGCACGTCAGCAACGCCGATGGCCATGGCGAAGGGCTATGCGTCTGACGCAGAAGTATAAATCAGCCTTTAGCACCATTTTCCTAGCATTTTTCTAGTTTAATTTAACACACTTTTAGCATGTATTAACCAATTGTTGGCATGTTTCTAGTATAAATTAGAACACCATCACACTGTTAACATGATTTAGCATGTTATTGACATGTTTCTAGCATGGCTTACATGTTAGCACCATGCTAACATTGATAGTGTGTTCCTAGCATGATTTAACATGATTCTAACCAGTTTTAGCATGTTGCTAGAGTAAATTAACAGATAACGTGATGTTGTTTTAGCATGTTGTTGACAGGTCTCTAACATGATTTATGACAATGATAACATAGCATTAGCAATTGTTGTTTCTAGCATACAGTGCTTCAGCACACTGTTAACATGTATTAGCATGTTATAGAAATGTTCTAAACTAGTACAATAACATTACAGCATGTTGTTCACTTTTCTAACATTTAAGCGTTTTGTTAACATTTTTGGCATGACAACAAATAGCTCCGTGATGACATTAATAGCATATTTCTTTTTTTTTTAACACCCTTTTGACTCGTTTTATCACATTTCTGACACACTGTTAACATGTTTAGTATGTTTTTACCATTTCTTTAGCATGATATTACTAAAACAGTAACATTATAGCACGTTGTTGAGGTTTAAAGATAGTTTAAATATTTTGTTGATATTTCTAGCATTTACATGTTTGAACCATAATGATACGTTGCTTGCATGTTTCTAGTTTCATTCAACACACTTTTAACATATTTTAGCCAGTCGTTGGCATGTTTTTATCATGAATTAGCACAGCATCACACTGTTAACATGATTTAGCATGTTATTGACATGTTTCTAGCATGACTTACATGTTAGCACCATGATAACATTGATAGTGTGTTCCTAGCAATATTTAACATGATTCTAAACAGTTTTAGCATGTTGCTAGTGTGATTTAACAGATAACGTGATGTTGTTGACAGGTCTCTAACATGATTTATGCCAATGATAACATAGTATTGGCTATTGCTGTTTCTAGAGTACAGTGCTTCAGCACTCTGTTAAAATGTATCAGCTTGCTTTAGACATGACCTAGCCTGGTACAATAACATTATAACATGTTGTTCACTTTTCTAACGTTTAAGCATTTTGTTAACATAACATGACAGCAAATAGCTCTGTGATGACATTAATAGCATTTTTAACACCCTTTTGACACATTTTATCATATTACTGACACACTGTTACCATGTTTAGCATGTTGTTAACATTTCTTTAGCATGATTTCACTATTACAGTAACATTATAGCATGTAGTTGAGGTTTATATCTAGTTTAAACATTTTGTTGATATTTCTAGCATTATTTACTTGTTAGCACCAAAATGATACTTTGCTAGCATGTTTCTAGTTTCATTTACCACACTGTTAAAATGTTTTAGTGTGTTGACATGTTTAGCAGGAATTTATTACATTATAGCATCACTAATGTTCAGATTTCCAGCATGACTTACATGTTGACACCATAATAATATTGATAGTGTTCCTACTATGATTTAACACGCTTCTAATTAGTATTAGCATGCTGCTAGGGATTTAGCAGAATGTGTTATTCTTTTAGCATGTTGTTGACAGGTCTCTAATATGATATAGATAGATAGATAGGTAGATAGATAGATAGATAGATAGATAGATAGATAGATAGATAGATAGATAGATAGATAGATAGATAGATAGATAGATAGATAGATAGATAGATAGATAGATAGATAGATAGATAGATAGATAGATAGATAGATAGATTTTTGAATAGCCATTTAAGATGCTGGAAAACATACGGCTAGCAGTCATTACCATTAAAAAAATCCTTCAGGCTGATACAAGACCCTAGGGTTCATGCAAGAATCTATTTTGAGATAATGACCAGATTACCAGATGCGTTATCCTTTACTAAAGTTTATTTTTAATACCCCACTGGCAAATAGCCATGTCTTGTTTTAAGCACAGACCTCATTAAATGTAATTATATTTATGCTTAAAAAACTGAGTGGAGTGAGAATAGTAAACAAGTCTTTCAAAAGAAAACCGAACAAGATTGTAAGCATAACTTAGATGTTTCTTACCAGAACGCAATAGAAAAACACTGATTTTAACAGCATAACAGATTAAAACCCACCAAAAGATTAAAATGATATATTCTAAGTAAGCGGAGAGATGGCAAAGGGAAAGAAAATGGAGCAAGATGAATAGACACATGAAAGTAGAAAGCGTGATTTGACACAACATTTGTGCAGAGAAAAATGGGACGCTGATGGGGGGAAGAAAAGACAGATTGTGAATGTGGGCTGAAAGAGGAATAAAAAAACAAGAAGGGATGGAACAAACGAGGAGCAGATGTTCTCCTGCAAACACAGTGGATGTATTTGGGATCCCGGTTTCCTTTCCAAGAGCGAAATTAGCGCCGCACCCCTCCACAAACACACACACTAGAGGTCAAGGCTTTTCAAGTCACATGACAGGGACCATTTCAAACATATTCAAAAATGTGCAAACAATGTACACTGGAGTCAAGCGCTCAAACATCCCTGGGTCATACACAGGTCAGGATTCCAGAAAAGGGGAAGTTTGGGGAAAAAATCTATAGTTCTGAAACAGGCGGGTTTTAAAACACTGGATCGCACAGGAAGAGTAATTGGCAGATACTTTGTGTAACTTCAGGCAAGGAGATGAACCACTGAACTCATTAACAAAGGCAGGAGATGTCATCAATTATAGCTCATTTGTGATCTGTGTGCTAATGATAAGTGTTTTCCACTGCACTCAAAAGTGGGAAAGTAATGTTTTCCACCTGTTTCATGATGATGGGAAATCAGTAAATGTATCATCTGAAAGTTTTTCAATAAAGGGACAGTTCACCAGAGGGAGAAAAAAAATTCTGCAATCATTTACTCATTTTCCACTTGTATCAAACCTGTTTGAGTTTCTTTATTCTGTTGAACAAAAAGGAATATATTCAGAAGAAGAAGAAAAAAAAGAAGCTATTGGCTTTCAAAATATGTTTTGTACCTTATATGGATGTCAATGGCAGCTTTTTTCACATCAATTTTTGAATATCTTCTTTTGTGTTCAACAGATGAAAGAAATTTGTTGGTAAATTAATTTTAAATGAATTAAATGAATTAAAGTTTGTGCGCAAATGTTGAGGATTTTTTTCATTTTTATTTTAAGTGATCTATGCCTTTAACTTATTGTTTGTTGCCAGGTATTACAGGGGGATTTATACAAGGGTTAATAAAATATATTTTGGTATATATAAGTATTGCAATAAACAGCAATCCAGGCTTGCTGATCACTGGTAAAAAGGCACTTTCATTCAGACTAAAATACTGCGGAGTATTGTACTTACGAACTACATTTCCCGTCAAACAACTCACACACACCTGTTCCGGTTCTCCAATGATAACACACAGCTGTGGTTCATTTCCACTCATTATCAGGACTACTGCTGTTTCACAATTCCAAGAACACAAAACACTTGCATTCTTGTGGAGACCGGTCATATATATCATGATAACCAGCGATCAAGGCTCACTGATCACTGGTAAATACCCTCCTTTATCTCGACAACAATACTGCCACTTTATGAACTACATTTCCCGTCATGCAATTCACACACACCTGTTCCAGTTTGTGTTCCCCTCTCATTGTTTTTTGTTGCTCCCATGTGTTGCTCCCTTGTGTGTGTTTTTTTTTTTTTTTTTTTTGGTCTACTTTGCCTTGTCTTAGTATTTGTTTTCATTAGTCAATATCTTTAATTAAATACATGTTAAATGATGCACCTGAATCCGCCCTTTGTTTTCTCCCCTACATGCACAAAAACATTACAAATATAGTTTGCACAATACAAATAAAACCTATTTTAATAGAAATTTCAGCAAAAAAACACCCTTAACGTGCTTATGCTTTTATTAAGATGTTCGTATTATTGTTTACTTTTGCCATCTTATTTAGGGAAACTCCTGAGATAAATAAGTTATATCTCTATACTTGTATAAAATGCTGTGCTTCCCACCTCATTTAATCAGCCGCAATGACTTCAGGGACTTCAGGGAGCGTGTTTTGAGCTCTAGTCTGCCTCCATGCATCTTCGATTTCAAGAACATATCTAGGAACATTCACGCTTCCTCCGTTATTATTGTCTTGAGTTTTGGAACTGAACTTTGACGGTTGATGATGACGTTACACAAGAACACAAGGACGCAAAAAGGCTGAAGAATGCTTATTGAGAAACAGCCAATACTTCTTGCTAAAAAAAATTATACAAAACTCCATAAAGTTGATCAATTTATAAGTCAGAACTCCACAAGAACTCCCGAAATGTTTGAAAAACTGGCCAAAATGCATAAAAATAAACAAATGTTTTTTTTTTATTTGTCTGAAATAGCAGTTCACCATAGCAGTTATCAAAATGTTACAAAAACAGTTTAAATTGTACATTTATTTTATAGTATTACTGTTTTTACTGTATCAAAAAAATGCAGCACTGCTATAAAGAGAGCATAAGATGATCATATAACACACTCAAAATGGTAACTACCCTGAACTTTTAAAGAAAGAAAGAATTTGATTAAGAGAGCTAAGGGACAACAATAAAACGTGCCATTTCAAAACAGATGCATTCTGAACTATTGCAACATGGATTGCAAAATCACCTGCTATTAGACTGCACGTTTTTATTGCCTTGCTTTCACAAGCTCGTCTTTGAAGAAACAAGAACTCGAGCACATGGGTTTATATCCACTCAATGAAGGCTGCGGGCTATTTTCCATTGTTTCAGTTTGCTCTGTGCTTCCAAGTATGCGTACACATACACAAAAACAAGTTCTGCTTCCAAGGTTGCTTTGTAGAAGACACCGAGAACGCGCGCTTTCTCTCTTACTACTTGTTTCTAAAAAAACTTCAAAGTAAGAAAGACTGAGCTTCCTAGAAAAGAAGTAAAACTGTGCAAGCAAATTAAATATCATACGGCACAGATGATTTGATTCGGTACCATCTGATAAGAATCAATGCCCACAGTACCTGACACATGTGCTGCCACCTGTGATGGGAAACAACGCACAAGCACCCATACAGAAACATATATTTTGTAATGACTAATTTCTTGGAAGGTGTTCATAAACATGTAAATTAAACGAGAAGGTCAAATGTGTCTGGAATG
This sequence comes from Danio rerio, assembly GCF_052040795.2. Taxonomy (NCBI): domain Eukaryota; kingdom Metazoa; phylum Chordata; class Actinopteri; order Cypriniformes; family Danionidae; genus Danio; species Danio rerio. The sequence continues at coordinate 16,678,803 of NC_141040.1, forward strand.
ACGTGAAGGTGTGCAAACGATGACGGAATATTCATTTTCACACAATGATGATTTCTTAAATGGAGTGAATTCCTTTATTACAAAGCTAATGATTAAAATAGTCATACAGTAGTTTTACAAAAAATAAATCCAATAAATCATGGTAATAGAAGTTAAACCACAAATTAACCATGGTTTTGTTGCAATACAATAATGGAGTGAAAAACCTTCAGATCATTAAACATTCATTCATTCATTCATTTTCTTTTTTCGGAATGAACCGCCAACTTGTTTAACATATGTTTTACGCAGTGGATGCCCTTAAGGTGCAACCCATCTTTAGACAACATTCATATACACTCATTCACACTCTACACAACAAAAAATTTAGCCTACACAATTCACCTGTACCGTATGCCTTTGGACTTGTGGGGGAAACCGGAGCACCCTGAGGGAACTCACGTGAACGCAGGGAGAAAACCTACTGTATCTACTGCGCCACCGTACTATCAAACTAATTTAAAATATTAGACAAAGACAGCACAAGCCAACATATTGTGTCATTTATAAATGAAGGTTTTATTACTCAGGAAGAAGAGAAGAGAACTACATAATGTGTGAAAATGTTTTTGCCCCCATTTGGGGTTGTTTTGCTGCTTCAGGACCTGGAAGACTTGCTATGATAAATGGAATTATGATTTATACCAAAATATTCTGAAGAATATTCAGTCATCTGTTAGTGACCTCAAGCTGATTTGAACATGGGTTGTACAGCAAGAAAAAGATTCAAAGGACACCAGCATTACCACTTCTAAATGGTTGATGGAAAACCAAATCAAGAATTTAGAGTGGCTTGGTCAACATCCTGACCTAAATCCAATTGAGAATCTGTGGCATGACCTTACAAAGGCAATTTGGGCTCAAAACCCCTTCAACGTGGCCGGATTACAATTTTGCAAAGATGAGTGGGTCAAAGTTCCTCCACAGCACTTTAACAGACTCATTGCTAGTTTTTAAAAATGCTTGATTGCAGTTGTTGCTGCTAAATTTGGCCCAACCTGTTATTACTTCGTAAAAACCAACAGTCAACTTTATCAAATGAAATGAGTGTAGTTTACTCAAAATTTACTGAAAGTAAATTACTTCAACTTAAATGGAGCAGGTTCACAATACTCATATAGATTAGTTTCTTAACTCAAATGATTTGTTGCCATCTGCTTCCTCAAACGGTTTGAGTTGCCTTAACTTAATGGGTTTTAAAGTACTCACATGGGTATTATCACTTAATGGGTTTTACAGTGATTTGAGTTCTCTTCATTTATCGGGTTTTTACTGTGCTCAAATCGCTTCGTTTTATCAAATAGATTAAGTACACAGTACTCATTAGGATTCGTTTTTTAACTTAAATGGTTTGTTGCAATTGGTTCCCTCAAACGTTACACGTTAAACGAGTTAAACACGTTAAACATTTTTCACACAGGGCTATGTAGTTTTGTATTTTGTTTTCCCTTAATCATAAAAACCTTAATTTCAAAGCTGCTTGAAATTATATTATTATTATTATGAATTATATATATATATATATATATATATATATATATATATATATATATATATATATATATATATATATATATATATATATATATATATATATATATATATATATATATATATAAAGTTTTATTATATAGTAAGCTATTTGACATTTGGAATTATTTGAAAGTGAATATATAAAGACAAATTGTTCAGCTTTACATAAAACATCCATTTAATTACTCTCAAATGCCCTTTCGGGTCACAAACTCTAACATCTCAGACTAAAAGAAAGAGAGAGAGGGGAAGAAATAGAGCAGGATGGCAAGGCAGCCCGTGTCCATTTTCATTTTTAATGCCCGTCTGTCTCAGTGCCCCAAAAATACCCACTGTCAGAAAGAAAAGTCTAATTTATCAGCAATGACACATTCAAGCAGCAGATAAGATGGCACCACGTGCTGCATACTGGCATTGGAGGAGGAATAGGACACGGACTATAAAATGAGGCTTATTGAGAAAGACAGCAGGATCAAAACAGACTGACGTATGGAGCGACAGAAAGATCGAGTTCAAGAGAAAGAGTGTAAAGGCTAGTGGTCTGTGTGTCAGCTTCTTGTTTTTTTGCGAGAGTCTCCTGAGGCAAGACGGGAACCTTGAAAGCTTGAGACAGACAGAGGCCTTGTCAGGAAACAGAACAAAATGTCCCTCTGTCCTGTCAGCAAATTGCCTTCTAGTGCTTGTCTGGTCATTTAACAACTGGCCTCAGTGACATGACCATGATTTATGTGTCCAGAACTTTTGTTTTGTTATGTTGTACATTTATTTTACTTAAAAATAAATTTTGATATTTGGAGGTATTAAGTCAGATATATCAGGTTGATACAGCAGTCTTGGTATATAGTTATGTTATCACTTTATTTTCATTGTTCATTTGAGTATTAGCAGACTGTCTGCTTAATATCTGTTGACACTGCTGCTGAACAGGCATTTAATTTACTACAAGAGTACTTTGCAAGTACATGTCAACTCACACTAACCCTAACGCCAACCCCTACCTAACAGTCTACTTATAATCTAATGAGAATAAGTTGTCATGTAGATGCTATGTAACCTAAATTCAACAAATGGACCATCAAAATAAAGTGTGACCAAAGAAAGTATTACTACAACTTCTGAAATTTCAGTGCTGTGCTACTATGTTCTGGGTGTTTGCAAGATCTGACCGAGCCTGTCAACAATTTCAAGCTGATTTGGCATTAGCATAGTATGTAGCTATCATAGATATTTACATTAGATATTGCCTACCCTGTTGTTGTCTATTGGAAGGAATGCGTCAATAGAGCCGCCATTTTAGTACAGGGTAGTGAGCCATTCGTTTGTGGTTAAATCTTAGTTGTGAATGACTCATGCACTTAACCGACAATAATTGTTCTGTCTTGTATAATTGTCTTGTATAGTTTTTTAGGGTGGTTGCATTAAAAAAAAAAAAAAAAAATAGATGAAAAATAGCCCTCTGGCTAATTCTAGTACATTTGCAGAAATTCTAATTAATGTACACTGTCCCTGCCAAATAAACAAATAAAATAAATAAATACAATTAATAAATAATACGTTTCTAACAACGTAGCATCTTCTTGTCATATTTTATTCAACAAAGCTAGCAAAAGCCTAGTATTTGCAAGTTGGTGCAATTTGCTTTATTATGAATGCAGTTAGTGACTATATTATCATCAACAAGTTACTTGTTTAGCACAAAAGTTCATAACATACAAAAACATAAAAAGCATATGAAATGTTCTGCCTTTGTATTTGTTTTCTTTGTTTGCTCATTACTACACCTGTATGCATCGCTAAAGTCCAGCATCTTCACATTTGGTCTTGACTAATGCGGTTGAATGAGATTTGTCCTGGGAGCCAAGTACAAATTTGTCGGCGCTACTGATGCATGCTCAGGGTCCGTATGCGATATCTAGTGTACTAGTGTATATATCTATGTGTATCCATTAGCATATGTAGCCATTAGCATATGTAGTATTTATTTTTATTTTATTTTTATTTTTTTGCGGCATCGTAATGCTAAGCACAGAAGTAATACTACTACAACAACACACTACAACTTTAAGTTTCAGATACAACACAAAATACAATTATAAAAGTAACCATGTTTTTACAACAAATAATAAAAAACTAACAGTAAATGAAGTCAAATATTTGTAGCCACAAATCAGTACCTCAAGAATTTGCAGGGACATTGTTTTTTTGGTCCCATTTTTTTATTAAGTGGTCTAATTAATATGTACTCACATCGAACTTAATAATTTGTTACAATGTACTTATTGTGTGAACACATGTTCTTACATAGAACTTATCCTTGATTAAATACATGTATGTAATTACATCTGTAATTAATTAATGTTATTACATTTGTAAATAGACTGGACCATCCCTTATACCTTATCGCACCCTTAAACGTACCAATACCACCAAACCTGTCCATAACCATACCCGTATCCCAACTCAAGAGCACCAAATACATTATCAAATACATTATCAACACAGTTAATACCTTTAATTATAATTAAGGACACTCAACATAAAATGAGACATTTTTGGTAAATATATTTGGTGTTTAAAGTGTTTGATTTTGTGATAACTTTTATCAAAATGCTATTATTTGCTTCAGTTTTTGTGTTTTGGTCCAAAAATTCTAATTTTTTCAAGAACCACAAGAGTCCCTAAATCCAGGATTGATTAAAAAAATAACCCTGGTTTTGCTATCATAGTGTAACCATTATATTTATAGTAATATACAGTTCACCTATGGTTTTTATGGTTTTTAATGTTAGTAAAATGGTTGTCTATTATGCAAAGCATCATGCAAATGCAAGAAAATGCAAAAGGATTGAAATATAAGTTTTCCTCTCATCTAAAATTTCCTTTAAATGTACCTTAAAAAGTATTTTACAGTTGTTTGCTATATCCTGTGCCTTGTTTTCAAGAATATAGGTATGGTGTTAACCTGTGCAAAAACATGCTGTCAAAGAGCTAAGGCAGGTGTTTTAGTGCACTGTTACTGCAGTGCTAGATTGTGGGTGTTTGCAAGATGCTAACAACTTTCTTCAACACAATAATCAGCTCAAGTGAAGCTCGGTTTAGCACTACAGGAAGTAGCCATTAGCATATATGCTCAGTTTATTTTGCTAATGACAGCATTAAAGCTAATAATGCTAACACAGAGTTAAGCTACTACTACTATAACACACTGCTAATAGGTTACTTTAAGATTTAGTAAAGGATGCAAAAGACAATTTAAAGTGAACATTCAGTCATCCAAGATTTGCAGAGATCTTTTTAAAATGTGTGGATTAAATTGTGATGGCTAGAAAAACATTGAAGTGCAATACTCTATCTCAGAGATTTCTTCAAATGAGGGGAGAAACAGAACCGGGGTGGCATAGAGGGCAGCTGACGTGACTATTGTGCATCGTATGAGAATGTGTGTGATGTTTGTGTTTGTCTGGGGGCTGAAACAGTGCCGTGACGTGAGCGAAACCACAGTTTCTCTTCTGTTGTACTCGCGTTCAGATGGGCCAGACCTCAACACAGCGTGACATCAGAGGCGCTCAGCTGAAACCTCCACACACGCCTGTACCAACAGACTCACGGCAGAGACAGAGAGAGGCGGTGGGCGTCCGCGGGTCTCCTCACTCCTACTTCTGACTGAATGTGACGTCTGTCCTCCTACTATGTTCCCTTATTCCATGCTACTATGCACTACTACGCAAAGAGAGGGAAAAGAGAAGAGAGAGCCAGCATTAGCATGATTGCTGCCATGCCTCAGTGTTTAAGCGCAGCTGTGTTATCAACATGTCATTTGTGGCAGTGCTCACATAAACACACTTGATGAATAAATGAGTGGCTATTAGGCCAGAAAAACACCTGTCTTTTGGGTTAATTAAGCAATAATGATTTCCTCAATGGAATGAAAGGCTAATCTTAGCGCTAACAGTGAGTTGTGACTGTCATTTTGATTAGCCGTGTTTGACATCCACAAAAATTATGCAAACACTAAGTCTTTCATTCCCAAGACCACCAACTAATTGACGAGTAAATCATTCAGTCAGTCAGCTCACGCTGAAGGCCTATTAGCATTAGCATAGCCTATAGACATGTTTTTGCTAGCAGCTGTAAAGCTAACATAAATGTTAATTACAAAATGTAAAAGCATAGCCAGGTGGCAAAGAATTCTGGCCCAGATTTGGCACTAAGTTGGCACAGCAGGCATTTGTCTGGCACTGGCATGAAACATGTGGGGCAAAGATGGTGGCACCGTCTTTAAGACAGCACGCAAGATTTGGACCGGATATCGAATATAGTATTAGACCCAGATGTTAAAAATCTATATGTTGGCCGTACATGTTTGGTCTGTCTTGACCCACTTTTAAAATAAGTTTACATTTTTTTGGCGTAAAGAAAACATTCTGTCAATCAGGTCACTTCAAGAAAAAGCTCACCCATAAAGTAAAATGCTTAATGGGTTTTTTATTCATTGCAGTCGTCACACACCAACATATCTGTCACAGTTCAGGTCCAGTTATGGGTTATTAAGTTGGCTGAGACTTGGCCCAAATATGGAAGCCAGACTTGGTCCAATCCTGTACCATAATTCACTGCGACATATGGGCCAAGCAAAAGCTCATTGTGTGGGCCAGAGAAATTTTGCTATGTGGATATTTAGGGTGCTTTCACATCTGTGGTTCGGTTCATTTGGTTCAGACTAAGGGCAATAAATGATACATTGTATTTTCCTACTGCTTTTGTATTCTTTACACAACACACCGATTGCTTTGGTAAGAATCAATTGAAAAAAAACAAAACGCAGTCATGTGACAAAATCCACATCAATTATTGGCCAGATGTTATTGAACGTATTTCCTAAACTGCTTTTTGATTGGTCAGAATTAGCGTGCAGGAAAATGTCAATGGAACTCCCGCAAGTAAACAAACTGGCAGACAGAAAATGTGTTGCTTTTACTATGAAAGTATGACTACACTGGCTGATTGTATCCCTTGGCATGGTATACTATATAGTTTGTATACATCACTTTAGGCAAACTATAGCTTTCGAGAATAAAGTGTGGCTGGAAAAGTTTTAATGCATTGCAATCTGCAAAGGCACATCGTAAGTCTTCAGGAGAAGGCGTGAATTACTTTTGCAAAACTGCAACATGGTTATCTTCCTGAAATATTATTAACAATCCATCAGGTAATGTTTTTCCCTCTCTATCTATGTTTAAAATCGACGGTAAAGTGCTGTCAACAAATACTTTTCCTCCACATCCCATAATGCACTGTCTCTTTAAGGAGGCCTCGGTAAGCTATTTTGGTCCCCTTTTGGTGCGCACTCGAGTGCGATTGCCACATTCACACCTGCCCAAACGAACCCAAGAGGGAAAACAAACTCAAAACAAAAGTGTGATTCAACTGAACTAAATAAGGCAGGTTTGAAAACACCCGTAAACTAATATGAAATCCTTTAAACAATGTTTTTTTTATATGTAGACCTATCAGTGGTGGAAATGTAATGAAAAATCTCACTCAAGTAAAAGTACCAGTACATGCCCAAAAATGTAGTGCAAGTAGATTAAAAGTATCTGTTGTAAATATTACTCAAGGTATGCATCTAAAAAAAGAGTAGTGAGTATTACACTGTGAAAGTCTGATGCATTTACACACAATTTTTGTGCATTTGTGAAAACGTGATATTCTGTAGTGCATTTAGTGATTGTTTAAGGTTATTTCAGACATCATACATTTGTCATCAAGTCGAAACAGTCTCTGGGTCATTGCGTGTGATGATTTTGGACATCTTCTTGGACACTTTTAATGCTTCCAAAATTTTTGCTGCATTTATGAAGCATCCATGAGCGTCTTGAGGTTGTTCTGTATGATGCGATTTAGTTTCTATGTGCAATTTGATTGGAAAAGAATCACAGGACTCACTTTAGATAAACCCCACATACAAAAATATATATTTATTTGTGACTGCAGTTTGAAGGAAAATGGTGTAAAAGTACAGATACAGCACTAAAAATGTACTCAAGGGAAAGTAAAAGTACACATTTTGAAAACTACTTAGTAAATTACAATCCCTGAGGAAAAACTATTTGATTACAGTGATTTGAGTATTTGTAATTTGTGTAATTGGTTACTTTACACTACTGAGACCTATAGTGTTTGTTATAAATTATATACCTGTTCACTTCATTATTTTGTAAATAATAATAATAATAATAATTTGGCCCTGATAATCTTTAAGTAAATGCCATGACCTTCCCTCCCCCTCACAATGACTTTTGTGTTTTTTTTTCAAATGCATACTTTTTTTTACTACTATCTCCATGGTCTCTATCTGTCAGTGGTCAGACATGATGGTTTTCAGAAAGCTTGAAATCTTCAGCCTGACAGTAAACAAGTTTCCACCATTATTTGCATGCTACATTGGCATCCGATGCAGGCCTTTCACAGGCTCTGGCCTCAACTGGGTTATGCTCCACTTTGATAACATCCCTGGCTTACAATAAGATCATTCTGCAGGCTGGGCTTTGACAGAAAACAGCACTCTGACTTTGGCTACTTCAAGCGGTTTGATGTTTTTCTCTGTACAAGGGCACAGTTTACTACAACACTGGGACTTTCCACACTGCAACCCACTAAAGGCCCAGAGGTTTTGGATGCTAGGCTAGTTCTCACACACAGAAACATCACATCACAGTCCATTTTCACCTACACGAAGGTGTAAAAACACACATGCATGCAAACAAGCAAACGCAACAGAGAGATGGCTGGGAAATTCAATTTTGCTTTTTAAATGTAGTTTCACTTGTGACCCTGGATCACAAAATCTGTTTTGAATTCAAAACTAGTGTGGGTTTATTGGTGGGGAAAGCCAAAAAAGTCAAAACTATATATATTTACATTTTTTAATTTTTTTTTTACAAAATATTCAGAATATTAACGTAACACTTGTTGTACAAGCCCCCTAGAGTTAAACCAGATATTTACATTAGATGTTGCCTACGATATTGTTGTTTATTGGAAGGAATGGGTCAATAGAGCTGCCATTTTGGTACAGGGTAGCGCCCCTTTGAAATGAATGAGGGAGCAAGGTGCAGTGGAGGACTGGCCATCCATATATATGATCAGGAGTTTTCCCGGTGGTCAGTATGCACTTTTTTATATCGATGGATCTGTTATCGCATGGGTAGGGCCAGACGGAATCTGCGGACGTTTTTTGCTATTTCTGCTGAGAATTTTGGTAAAAATCTGCAGATTTCTGTGGAATTATTTTGGGAGCATCATAACTAAAACCCAAATATATGAAATAAAAAATAATATTATTTTAACTTTTATTTAATGTTTAAAATGCAAATCCATTTAGATTCACTTTATTTGGTAAACGAAGCAAAGCATATACGTAATATCTCTACTAAAAAATATTGCTTTACAAACTGCATTGTACATAAATTAGATGAACATTTTCACATTAATCAATAATATTACTGTAATTAATTTAAAAACTAAATAAATGATGGGCTAAAAATCTGCTGAAATCAGTGGTAAATCTGCGAAATTCTGCGTGCGCAGATTTCGTGTGGGCCTACGCATGGGCTTGCATGGGAAGAGCGTGTGTTTGAGTGCATGGAAATGTATTAACCATCCTCCCTTGATCTAATCCATGTCCTGAAACACACCCCCGCTCTTGCTTTCACGTTTCATTCTACCGGAGGACACGATTAGTTTGTGAATGAATTTCCATTATGAACGACTCTCCATTATGAATGACTAAAAACTCAACTATTTAGTCTCCACTTCACTTCCTAATCTGCAATTTCCTCTCTGAATATAGCACTAACTGTGTTTAAAAAAAAAAAAAAAAAAAAATTACTACTGCTTTCCTTCTTAGACTTTACAGAGCTTTGGATAAAAGTGTCTGCTAAATGACTAAATGTAAATGACTAAATGTGTGAACCATCAATACCCCTGTGTCTCAACGTGTACCTTTCTGATCTAAATGGTATAACATTTGTAGTATTCACTAATTTATGGTGGACAGTATGCACACTGAGGCACAGGCACTGTTATGTTGTCAGGCACTCTTATAAGTTACTTCAAAAACTAGCCGTTGCTTCACTTAGCCGACAATAATACAAGTTTCTGGCACTGCAGCATCTTGGAGATATTTCATTTACATTGTTTTCTTAATTTATTTACCAAAACTAGCATAAGCCTATAGAATTTAGTGCAAGTTGGTTCTACTTTGCCTTATGGTCGCTATGCGATATGTATATATTTATAGAGTTAAACAGCTGAGTTATATCTTTTTGCATACATTTAGCAGATTTCTGTTGGGTGGGAGCTTCTTTAGCTTAGCCTAGCATAAATCATTGAATCGGATTAGACCATTAGCACCTCGTTCAAAAAGAGCTTTGATAATTTTCTTATTAAAGCTTGATTTTTCTGTAGTTACATTAAGTACCCCAGATAAGTAACTTCCATCTAAGTAATTTTAATTTTTTTTTTAATTTTAATTTTTTTTTTTTACAGGATGTTAGGTCTAATGTGATTCAATAATCTATGCTGAAATAAGCTAAAAGGGCTCCTGCCAGACGCAGAGATTGGCTGAATGGACTCAAAAATGGTAAAACAAAAACGTTTAATAGTGGACAAGAAAGTGGAGCGTTCCTTTAAGTAAAGCTTGTGTTCCATAAAGAAATTTTGTCAATTTCTAAATTAGTTTTTTTTGATTAGTAATGTGCATTTCCAAGAGCTTAATTTAGACAATTTTAAAGCAGATTTAAAGCAACTTTGAACTCTCAGATTTCAGACATTCTGATAACTGTTTCTTAGTCAAATGTTGCCTTATACTAACAAACTAAACATCAATGGAAATATTATTTATTCAGCTTACAGATCATCCACAAAGCTACCCATATGACTGATTTTGTAGTCCAGAGTAACAATAAGCGTCAAATGCAGGTTATGTATGATGGACAAGAGGCATGCAAATTCATGAAAAGTGAATTATAAAATGGAAAATATTAAGGATGAGTCGTACTTGCTAAAACAGCGCAGGCAGAAGCTCAGGAATGAGCTCTGAGGGCTGGAAACAAAAGCTTGGTGAACAAGGCAGGTGTTATGTTACGGTGCTGAAGGTATTTTGCTGTTGAATTATCATAACCTGTCTGTCAAAGGAAATGTTGGAGAGGACAAACAGGGCATTGTGACGACTGAGATAATAAATGAAGGCTCAAAGCTGACTAGATAAATAGACCAGGAGCAAAAAAAAAAAAAAAGACTAGTGGGACTTTATACACAACATTTACTTATATTTTTTGTTGTAGCATTATAATTATTGGCACTGTCAATGGTGTACAAAAATTGAAAAAAAGGTTCTTTTGCTTTGTATTTTTAAAAAGGGTTGCATAAATATGACAACAATCCCCATTCAGTCCAATTCACAAAATAAATGTTGACTGAACACGTAATGCACAAAATCCCATTGTAGTTTAGACTGAGACAATATTTGTATCATTATCAAACAAACTGTCTGCATTTTCTGGCTTAATGTTGTAATGTTTTTGTGTAATAAACATCCAAAATACACTTAAAGCTTTAGTTAAAAACATTTCCATCAACCTGCCATCAAAAAACTAAAAGAAAAGTTTTTAAATATAATTCTAAGATGACAAACCTCAATAAAAGCAAATACAAATCAAACACCTTGCACTGGATCAAATATCAAAACGTACATACAAATATGAAATACAAGAATAAACCAATTATAATTAAATGGTGGCCATTTAACATGCGGACATGGATGGTTCATCTGCTTATCATGTTTCCTGCTGAAGTCAATGATGAACTGTGTCGGGACACATTGCCTGGGTCACCACTGTTGTTTCTACTGGTGATTTGTTGCACTGTTGTCCTGCAGTCTCTGTGAACAACTCTCAACACTTTCTGCTCCCTTTTGCTATCAGTGAACATGGCTGGAAGGTGGTTCATTATTTGGCCATATGTGCACCATTTTTTAAAAAGCATGTGTGAAATTAGAATTGACAAACGTCAATAAAAGCAAATGCAGACAACTTGCACTGGACTAAATATTAAAATACAAATATGAAGTCAAGAATCAACCTATTATATTTACAGCATATGGTGTACAGTTAACATGAGGACACAGATGGCTCATCTGCAGCATAGGTTTCATGCAGAAGTCTGTGATGATTGCCTTGGTCACCACTGTTGTTGCTGCTGGTGATTTGTTTCATTGTTGTCTTGCAGTCACTATAAACAATGCTAAACACTTTCTACTCCTTTTGCACCACTTTCTGCACCAATTTTGAAACTGTGTGACATTAGAGTTTGTCTTATGTCAAACACAGAAACATATTCTAACACAACATTAAACTGACCAAAACCATTTTAAACAACTATATCTTAATATTGTTACAACTTTTTTTCTCTTTACACAATTGATTATGAACTATGAATATTTAAATATTTAAAAAATATATATTTTAAAGATAATATTTTGTCTTGACTGATTAATTGTTTGGTAACACTTAAGTTTAAATAACAGTTTACACCATTTACTACCGGCTTAACACCTGCCTTATTAATATTAACTGTTTATTAGTACTTATAAAGTTTGATCTTACATTCCTATTCCTACCCAATCTAAACCAAACTACTACCTACCTAACTATTGATATGCAGCTAATTAGAAGATTGTTGAGCTAAAAGTCTTAATGGTCTATTAACGTGTTTTATAGTGTGAATTATAAAGTACAATAAAGTGTGACCAATTGTTTATATATTTATATATGTTACTTGTATCGTTTATTTGACATTCTATTTCACGCACTAAACAAGAGCAACATATTAAAATTAGCCATAGTGGGTAGTGAAATGTATTTTCTGCATGTAAAAATTAAAGCTGAAAAACACTGCAGTTCAACTGGTTGAGCAGAAAAGGAAAAAGGTGAAAAAAACTAAACCGAAACTCACCTGAAATCCCACAAGTGAGATGCAAACCATCCACAACCACATATATACACTGATTTTCTTTGTGTAGCATTGTGTAAACAGATAAGATAAACACACACACACACACACACACACACACACACACACACACACACACACATATATATATATATATATATATATATATATATATATATATATATATATATATATATACATATATACATATAAGAAACATGGTATATAATTACTTAATTACTATGTTGCTAATACATTTTAATGTTTTATGTTAGCAACAAGTTAGTCATCAAATTTGACTCTAATTTTAATTATATTGTCTTTGAGATGTAGTTAACGTATGACAATGAAGGGTAAAAATATGATGTAACACCAAAATATCTTAATCTAAAATTTTAAATGGAAAATTAGTATGTTTTACAGAAAATCTGTTTGGCTCTAAATCCACATCAGCCACATTTTTTTTATTTGGCATTTTTAGCCCCACAGTTTATCCTTTACATGTGGTTCATCTCTGTCTTAAAGTGCTTATAAGATGCAAACATACATGACACGACGAGATCAGACAAAAAATGAGCAAGACATATAATAAAATATGTACTGCACTCAATCAAGGTATACTTTCGAACAGCAATAAAATCACATAAGTTTGAAATATGTTCGCTATTTAGACACATTTAAAGCATCTGAGCGCAATAATCAATGCATCCTTTATCTTGAATGACTGGAAGCGATGCTCAGCTTCTGTTCATTGAGCTCTCGTCTATCAGCTGTCATTTCTAACCCTGCGGCCCGCCATCAATCTCTGATTTATGAGCCGAGAGTTATGCAAACCAACAGCAACACTCCAGTGCCTCAATGCAAATCTGTACAACTCAGATGGAAAATTTCAGAAACTAGGAGAAGGCTTGATCAGTGCATAAACCGGTTCCTGTTAAAAAGAGTACTAATAAATATGATTATGAAGATTAATCAAGTGGGAACTCAATTACACTTACACTCATGTTATTTTTAATTAAAACTTGTAACAAACGCAGTTAGCTAAAATAAATACTGGCATCGGTTTTTAAACAACATACACTCATTTAAAAATCTATCTATCTATCTATCTATCTATCTATCTATCTATCTATCTATCTATCTATCTATCTATCTATCTATCTATCTATCTATCTATCTATCTATCTATCTATCTATCTATCTATCTATCTATCTATCTATCTATCTATTGTAGCGAGCATACTGATGCCACGTTGCCCTGGTCCCATATTCACCCCAGCTGGCACCTCATCAGCACCGGATCGCTCACAGCTGGACCTCATCAGCCGGAGAGACATAAAAGCCAGCCCCACACAGGAAGAAGATGAGCTTCATTTCCACATGACTCCCTGCACTAATACTTGTGTCTCTCTGTCTCTCCCACAACAGACTCCAGCTCTTGACGATCCAGCACCCGAACTCTCACTCTCATTCACCTTCTCCCCAGAGCACCCGAGCACCATTACTAAGAAGAGCACCGTATTTGTACCTTCTCACCTTTGTAAATAAAGCACCCTCCGGGGACTTGTTTGTAACCAACGATACTGTGTTTGTGTTTTCCCTTTGCCTCGCTACACTATCTATGCAAAAACCTACAAGCATAAGACTATAATAAAACATGCTATCATGTTTAATTATGCTAACAACACGTTAAAGCATGATAATAAAGCATGCTTGAAAAATTACAACAGGTTCTATTGTTAAAGATTTCAATTTATGTTAGCAATGTTAGCAAACAGACATCCTAAGTCTCTCGAGAGTCTCTCGCAAATGCATAGAGACTCCTGGATGCCCAAAGACTAATTATAATGTCCCCGGTTCTCAAACAACTTTGTGCACCCTCTCCACCGCATCCCTCCCTACTGTTGAGATTGCGCAACACCACCCAATACCACACTATACCCCCCACACCCACCTCACCCTCTTGCTCTTCTAATACATCGCACACAAAACACCTCCAAAACTACCCCCCAAAGTAATTTTCCCAAATTGGGATGTCTGATATAGGCCTACTAATTCATGCTAACAAAACATGAACCATGCTACAAACGTACTAACATCATGCTAAAGCAAAAGAAACATGTTAATTCATAAAGGAAACAACATGAAACATGAAAACATTCTAAAGCATGTTAGCCATGTGCTAAAATATGTTAGACTATATTAATGTGTGTAGCAATTATGTTAGTAACATGACAGCAACATGCTAATTAATGTTGTCAGACTGCTAAAAAATCCGCCATGTGTTATAGAAACATATCAACATACAGAGTTTGTATAACAATACAATTAACATTCTAGAGATATGGCAAAAACATGTTTGCAACGGTCATAATATTATAGTAACATTGTAGCATGCCAATTCAAAGCACTAATAATTGTTAGCATTATTTTGCTTATGAAAAAACCAACCCAGTCTTATTTCTGGAAACGTAGCCCAGAAATGATTGCGAAATATGTCCCGGGAGGTATGTATTTGTGCAGTTTTTGCTTTCGCTATTCCGCGAAAGGCCGCTGTCCGTGCTTTTTTGCATCTCGAATGTCTCTCTCGAGCTCGCGCCGTTCCTGCCTGTGCTGTTCTCGCATAAAAATCCGAAAGAGGCCACTGTCGAGCGAGCGTCTGTCCGACTGACTGACTAAATGACTGAACGATTGATTGGGCGGCCGGCCAATCTGTTGACCCAGCCACCCTCCTCATTCCTTAAACCAAAGCAACGATTTACAAAAGCCGTCCAGAAAAAAAAAACACTCATCTGAATTTGACCGCGTTTTCAGATTTCACTGCATTCTCGCTCTGTTACGAACTCGTTCACTTTATTTTTTGCATTCTGTTTTTTGTCTTACCTGATTTCTGGAACCACTCTTCCCTGCACTCGAACCCGGTCATCGCCACGGTCAGCTTCTCCTCTTGGCCTTCGTTCCGCCGACGTAACAAGATAAGCAAACCAGACAAACTGAAAGCCTTCCACACGAAGGTGAGCCATCAGCTGGCGAGCGCGAAGAGGATCGGCGTCACACCGCCCCATAGCATTCGCTTGAACATTGAAATGCAGCCATGCGTACATTCGGCCACGTAAATCCTGGTCTCCAGAAACGTTTGCGAGGCTAGGTTTTCAGAATGAGCTTGGTTTGGAAAAAACATCAAAAACCTTGGTAATAACATGCTAAATCATGTTATCTATGAGTTAGCAGTCATACTAAACCGTTGCAAAAGTGTGCCAACCATCAAAGAAACACGTTCATTTATCAAAATATTACTTAAAAAACAATAAAACCTATTAGCAACATAATAATTATGTTAGCAACATAAGTTAGCCAAGATGTTAGTTGTATATTTATTGACTTGATTTTTACATTTTTCTAAAATTCACACCAAATTTTACTCTAATTTAAATTATATTGTCTCTGTGATATGGTTAATGTAATGTAAAAATATATAACGTAATGTATAATTTTTACAAAAAAATTTGTTAAGCTCTAATTCCACATCGGCCACTTGATAAGTCTGAATTACTCTGTTATTTAATATAATTTCCTTCTCCAGTGAAAGACTAAGCTGATATGTCTTTAAACACTAATATGTGGAACTTAAAACCACACACACAACAACAACAACAAAAACAGTGAGGCAGTGTCTATTTCCAGCTGCATCCCAGAACTGCAGACAGGCTGGTTAATGCGGCCCTCAGAGAGAGAGGAGATCACATCGCTAATGCAGCTCTTAATACAGTCTTAGAATAACACACACATTTCCACATGCCAACTTCAGCAGCCTGTCTTCCAGCTCAGTGGACACTCCAGCCTTTAATGCCCATGAGTGATGCCAGGGGCCACTGTAGAGCCACACCTGTCCCTCCCGGGCCTTCGTCTATTGTGTGCAGATTATCCCATGTAGACGAACAGACGGCACATACTGTACACGACACACACATATACTGTAGATATATTCTGTACTCGTGTATGTGTTCTTTTGACTACATTAAATAGACAGATTTTATTTTAAAAACCAAGCATGAAATTGAAGTGGTTCCACTTTCAAATGGTTTTACATAAACATAAACAAATACACTTCAAATTGGGCTTCACTACAATTAACTGCAGCTAAAATACTCAATACAAAATTAGCTGGTCACAAATAGCAAACATATACATGTACAGTGGTGTGAAAAAGTGTTTGCCCCCTTAATGATTTGACACACTTTAATATTTCAGATCAGCAAACTAATTTTAATATTAGTAAAAGATAACACAAGTAAACACATCATACAGTTTAGAAATAAAGGTTTTTATTATTGGGTGAAAAAGAAAATACAAAACTACATAGCCCTTCGTGAAAATGTGTTTGCCCCGAAACCCAACAACTGGTTGGACCTCCCTCAGCAGCAACAACTGCAATCAAGCATTGTTGATAACTTGCAATGACTCTGTGGGATGTTGAACCGTCTTTTTAAATTCACATAGTAACTTAATTGGATTGAGGTCCGGACTTGGACTAGGCCACTCTAAATTTTTTGTTTCATTTTTCTTCAGCCATTTAAAAGTGAACTTGCTGGTGTGGTTTGGATCACTGTTTTGCTGCAGAACCCAAGTTTGCTTCAGCTTGAGGTCACTAACAGATGGTCAGACATTATCTTTCAGGGTATTTTGGTACAGACCATCACACTACCAAAACCATATTAAATTGTTGGTATGGTGTTCTTTTTCTGAAATACAGTGTTATTTGTGTTATAGAGTTTTTCCCAAAAGTCTTGGGGATCATCAGGATGTTTTTTGGCAAATGTTTTTTTGTTTTTTTTTAGATGAAAAAAAAAGGAATTATGTTTTTTTGCTTAGCACTGATATTCATCTTGGAACTCTGCCATGTAAACTATATCTCTTACTATCAATAACATCCTGGCTACGTACGTATCACACGTTTCCCAAATAGGGAACGAAGAAATGTGTCTGTATAAACAGACTTTGGGAGTGTGTTAGACGACCAATCACTTCTAAAGATATGAAAACGGGCCAATGAAATGCCAATTGAATTGGCGGAGCTTAGCTCATCATTGGCTCATCAGTTTCAGCTGTAGAGCTAAACTCCGCCAATTCAATTGGCATTTCATTGGCCTGTTTTCATATCTTCAGAAGTGATTGGTCATCTAAAGCACTCCAAAAGTCTGTTTAAACAGACACACGTAGGAGTTCCCTTATGAAGGGGATCTCTTTCTTATGGGGGTGTCATGAACACTGAGATAGTTAAGGGGTATTTTTTGACCTCTTGATTGAATTGTCGCTGCGTTCTAGGGGAAACTTTGGTCAGCCGACCACTCCTGGGAAGGTTTTCAACTGTTTCATGTTTTTGGTATTTGCAGATAATACTTACTGTCGTTTGCTTCAGTCCCAAGAAATGGTTTTAAATTTTCAAGACGGTTAGATCTCAGTTCTTTTATTTCTCATCTGTTTTTTGTTTTTGGATCCCAGCATGATGTCTAGCTTTAGAAGATCTTTTGGTCTACTTCACTATGTCAGGCAAGCCCAATTTAAGTGATTTCTCTTTTCCAAAAAAGTCTATGTAGTTTTGTATTTTGTTTTTCCCTAATTAAAAAAACTCCATTTAAAAACTGCATAATGTGTACAGTTTCTGTGGACCCTTTTAAAGTTATTTTTATTTTATTTTTTTATTTTTTATTACTATACTACACTAGAATAGACTTGAATAGAATAGAGAAAATAAAAAATATTATTAAAAAAATACAGGTTTCAATTTTTAATACTGTAATAATAGTATATATAGGTTTCAGTTCAGGGTAATTTTATATAAACTGTGCTTCACTACAATATAATTGCTCTAAACATAGCTATAACTGTAAATTAGATGGCAAAAATATCAACATAAAGTTAACTAGTCATTAACACACTTAACAGTTTATTAATCCAGATGTACAAACGCAATTAAGTGTTCTAGAAATGTAATATACTTGCCTCTATTTATTTATTTTTAGACACCAGCATTAAATTAAATGGGTGTTGACTTAACTGTGGTGTTTACCATCAGCCAGCATCACTCCTGTGTAACACACAATAGATGGACTTACTCCAGATCAGGTCGCCACTGTTTCCAAGACACAATTAACTGCACATAGCAACACTGATGGAGTAAAATTCTGCAAGAAATGAGTTTGTGCAAAAAGATACAGCTAGAAAGCAAGCCAATGAAATGTTCACATTATTCACATCTCACAATAGTTCTTCAGTAATGAAAGTTAAAGACATGTTTTAGTTATTAAACCAGTATTTCACCTCACTGCTGTTTATGTTTGTTTATTTGTTTGTTTGTTTCTATGCCTATAAGAAATATCCTCTTAGCTGCGCATACAGGACATATCCGTTCCAATATTTTAAAGTGATAATTGTAGATAGATAGATAGATATATAGATAGATAGATAGAATTATATACAGTATGTACAGTATATCTTCAACTTCAACTGTATATATATAATATTGAATAAAATTATTATATATATATATATATATATATATATATATATATATATATATATATATATATATATATATATATATATATATAGGGGTTGCACAACTACTGGTTTCATCAGTGGCGTAGCGCAAAATGCGGAGGCCCCCCTGCAGGGATCGCTGACGGGGCCTCCTGATGAAGAGGGGGGGGGGATACGTCATACGTCAATTTGCATATCACTGACGTCATCACGTTTTTACCGTTTCTGTTTGTTTAACAGCCTATGGTTAATAAAGGGGTATTTATAATTGCACTACACTTCATTTATATACGCATGTTTATTTAACTAAATTTAATGCTGTTTGAATACAGTATGTCATTATAGATATGTAGTGAATGTGCAGTAATCTCTCATATGTAATGAACTCAGACAAGTTCAGAAACTGTCACTAAAATATCTGTGATTGTGAACAAGAAAAGAATAAACGGTCCAATTAAATTGTTAAAATAAAGTAGAAGTAGATCGGTTTGACTGTACAAGGGAAATACCTTCACACTGCCTGTGCTAAATCATTTGTCGTCGGTACGCAGAGGGGTGATCTGCTCTCGGGCTGCAGGTGGGAGAGGCTGCTGTAGAGGACTGACTGGGCCGCCTGTCAGTGCTGTGAGGCGGGGGAGGGGCCGGCGGTATCACACGCAGCTCGTTGAGAAGAGTAGGGACGGTTCAGTATGGACAAATGACAGTCTAAAAAAATCTCCAATAACACACAAAAAAGTCGCTAGATTTGTCGCTAGGGGGGTCTGAAAAGTCGCTAAATCTAGTGACAAAGTCGCTAAGTTGGCAACATTGGCGGCAAGCAATCAGAATGAAGTAGTCCACCGCTTGAGAGGTGTTCAGAGAATACAGACCTGTGAACTTTGGTTCCGACCACAGTTGTTCCCAAGAGTTTGATTATTGCGGTTGCCGGTGGATTTTCAATTATTGAAAATCGCGATGACGCGGGGCCCCCTAATCACGCGGGGCCCCCCCGCGGTGCGTGCCCTGCGGGCCCGTCCGCTACGCCACTGGGTTTCATAGGCCTAACACAAATTGTCAAAACATTAATATTACATTTATTTTTCTAGTTACAGAGTAATATAAAAATAAAAAGCTGTATGCAACATTGTAGTGTTAACACAGAACATTGTAGTCATATGCTATAGAAATGTATTATAGCAGTAATAACAAAAATAAAAAAAATATTTTGGTTCGGAAAAGAAATAGTTTAACAAGCGACAATATACAGCCAAACTGAAAATGTATAATAAATAAACTAGCATGGGTAGTAGAGGAAACTGATGTTCTTCATTAAATGACCACCATTCTAGAGGATTCCTCATGGTGTTAGTGTCAGGCATCTGAAAACAATCTTGAGTTTAATCCTCAATTGTAGTTTGGCTTTAACCTTGAATCGTGGTGTTTGTAGGTAATCTTTGTTATTTTTATTTTATTTATTGTGGTTGAAGTACTCGATTGCTTGACTAGTCGACTAGTTTATGCAAGCCTTAATAAATAAACAAACAATTAATAATAATAATAAATAAATATATATATATATATATATATATATATATATATATATATATATATATATATATATATATATATATATATATATATATATATATATATATATATATATATACAGTTGAAGTCTTAGCCCCCCTTTGAATTTTTTTTCTTTTTTAAATATTTTCCAAATAATGTTTAAAAGAACAAGGAAGTTTTCACAGTATGTCTGATGATATTTTTTCTTCTGAAGAAAGTCTAATTTGTTTTATTTCAGCAAAAAATAAAAGCAGTTTTTAACTTTTTTAAACACTATTTTAGGGACAAAATTATTGGCCCCTTTAAGCTATATTTTTCCTCGATTGTCTATTGACCTTATTCTCCGCAGACGAGCGGGTGCAGCCATTTGAATCTTTTTGGCACGAGACTTCCATTCTCGTTCACTCATTTCGCTGTTTGATGTTGCAAACTGATATTTCCTTGTTATATTATTCTACTTGGTCTGTATAGTCATGCAAACATTTGTTTGTAGAGAAAGTAGTTTGACCATTTTTTGCCGTTTAT